>NC_081409.1:813905168-814175168 GCF_030272615.1 Cryptomeria japonica | reverse complement strand
AGATCTATGGAAGAGCATGAGGGTCACTTACGTTAGGTATTGCAGTGCTTGAGGGAGAATCAACTTTATGCCAATTTGGCAAAGTCTGACTTCTTCCAGTCTAAGGTGAACTATCTTGGTCATGTGGTTTCGGGAGAAGGTATATCCGTGGATCCTTCAAAGATCCAAGCCATTGTTGATTGGCCAGCACCGACCAACGTCTCAGAAGTTCGGAGCTTTATGGGTTTGGCCGGATATTGTCATCATTTTGTTGAGGGCTTTTCCTGGATAGGAAACTTGATTACTTCTCTTCAGAGAAAAGGGAAGAAGTTTGTTTGGTCAGAACAGTGTGACTCATATTTTCGTACCTTGAAGGAACTCCTAGTCAGTGCTCTGATTTCGGCAGTTCCTAATCCATCTAGAGATTTTATGGTATGCATAGAGGTCTTTTATGAGTCTTTGCTTGGGGTTTGTTAAGTTGTGTGTTTAGTGGTTTTACTTAATTAATTAAATTTGTGGATTTATCTCATAGTTGGTATTCTTGAGAATTATATATTTTATGCATTGAGTTTATAAATTTAGTTAATTAAAAGAAGTTATTAAATTAAGTTGCAAGATGCATGATATCAAAAATATATTTTATTAAAATTTTAGTTAAAAATAAATTAGATTAATTTCATTTATTGTTTCCTAGAACTTTAAATAAATAAAAGAATAATAAAATAAATAAATGAATAAAAGAATAAATTAGAGTTAAAATATTGTTGTAATTTATTTATTTAGAAAATTAATTAATTTGCAGGAGAAAAGAAAAGAAAGAAAAATGATTTTTAATTATTGCATGGTAACTTATCCTTTGTTATAAAATTAGAAAAGAAAATAAAATTGCTTTTATTACTAAAATTAAATATTAGGGTTTTTGCAAAAAATATATGTAACCTAGAATTTTAGTTTAAAAAGGGGAATATGTCTTTTATTTTGAGAGACACGGGAAAGAGTCATGGATTTAGGTGAAGAGAAATTTATTTGGAAGCTTGTTGAAGGATTGGTTCTCTCCTACAAATTTCTTCGAGGAAAGCTATACCAGGTTGGGTGGCTTCTTTTGATTGTTTGTTTTAATGAAAATATTTTATTTCTTCCCTCTTTTTGAATGATGTGTGTGTTAAGATGTTTGTCACATCTAAAATCTTGTCTAATTATTTCTTATTCTTGGCTAAAGTCCATTCCTGAAATTAATTTCTTGTTTATGGAAAGAAGTTATCTCTTGGGTGTTTTTAGATTAAAATTTGAGAAGATTGGGAAAAGTTAATGTGGCAAATTTTGCCAAGATTTTTATTGTGCATAGAAATTGCAAGATTTGGGAGGAATGGGATTTACCAGAGAAATCATTCCCTCTTGTTTGATTTTTGTTTCGATATTTGGCTATGGCAGTCTTTTTTAATATTTGTGTTTCTTTGTGAACTTATTTATTTACTTTAGACATAAATTTAATTATTAATTAAATTTATTGGATTATTTAAGTTTTGGGAAAATTGTTTTATTTAATTATTTTGGGAAAACTTGTATAAATTAAAATTCTGTGAAAATAAATTTTATTGGTATTGGAAGTTAATGTTTTTTTATGCTATTGTATTTTTTGAAAGAAATTAATTAAAAAAAACTTAAAAATAATAAAATAATTAAAATTTTGAGTGCGGAGGCAGAGCCTACTACCCACGGTAGCAAAAGCTACCCGAAGGTAGTGACTACTGTCATAAGGCAGCAGCACTACCCAAAGGTAGTGATTGCTACCTACGGGAGCAGCGCTACCCAAGGGTAGCGGCTGCTACCGTATGGTAGCAGTGCGACCAATTGGTAGCGACTGTTGCCATATGGTAGGAGTGCTACCAAGAGCTTCGATACATTTCCTTGCCCTTTTTGTGCATGCCGCCTATAGATGGTTGTTATTAAATTTTATTTTAAAAATATATATAATAAATAAATAATATATATATATATATACACATACATATGTATGTATGTATGTATGTATGTATATATATATATATGTATATATATATATATATTTTTAATATGATATATGTTTGTATGATATTTATATATATTCATATAAATATATTATATTATTATATATATATTTATTGGAGTTAATTTATTTTATTTGGAAGCATATATTTAGATTCTTTTATTAATTAATCATGAATATATGTTAGGGGGTTAATTTTGATGTAGTTTTATCTAACCTTATTGGACAAATGACAACATTGATTTCATTGTGTTAATATAGTTGTATTTTCTTATTTTCTCGAGAAATCTTTAATTGCAAGTGTTTTATGCTTTTGGTTGTTTAAAGAAAAGGATTGCCTGTAATAGGATCTTGTGTAAATGGTGTTTGGAGTCAAGTTTAATTTCATTGCAATTCTAGTTGAGTTGTCATTATGTCATATGTTCTTATATCTCCTTGGTCAGGTGTTGTTGTATAACCCTGTTGATGTGATCTATTATTTGTTTTGTTCTAAATGGTCAATCCTGGGTTAGTGATTGTGTATCCTTCAACCATGGTTTGTTAGGATTAGTTATGGTTGTCTATTTTGTCATAGAGTTCTTGTAAAGAGACCTTTCCTATTAGTGTGCTTTGAGAGAGAGTGGCTTTTGAGTGGGGGCCGCACCTGAAGTGGATGGTAGGATAACTCATCAAAAGTCAGTTAAAAAGTGATAACCTAATAATTGATTAGGGGGTGGGTAGTTCATAATATTAATTAAGATAATGTACCTCGCACATGGTTGAGTGCTTGTATAGGCTCAGGTTGTGGTGAGAAGGTCTAGAATGGCAAACTTACCACCTTGTCTTCACGAAAGGCTTGGTAGGGTCTGTATGAGACTTAGATGGAGCCAGAGGTTCGAGAGAGCTTACTAGGATAACCCAGGATGGGGCTGGGACCTATGGAGGCCTACCAGGGTAACCACCATAAGCTATGTGATGACACTCTCTCGTTAGAGTCACTAGTGTTTGTGAATTGAGTCACATGGATGTGCTGAGTCATATAGTTCTTTCGTACTTGTCTTAATTTTCTTGCTTGAGGGTTTTCTACTATCTCCTAGCACGGAGGGGTGGTTCCATTTTGAGATCACATGGTTGGGTGGTAGTGCCACTTCCCATTGAATGTTCTAGATTGTATCTTCAAGCGAGGAAAGGCTTCGCTGGTGTTTCTTGGTTTGTGGTTCATGTACCAACTCATGTTCGTGATCTTTGTTTAGTTGAGGCCTTGTGGTCATTGTATCAAAATTTTATGTCACCTTGATATTGTAACTTTTGGATTCCATGGTATTTTTGAAAGCCATAAATTTATGGATATTCTAATATTATGTTAGTGGAATGTATGTTAATTCAGTTGCTTTGATTTTATGTATAAATGATTTATGGAAAAATTGAATGCATTGGAATACTTTGATTTCTTCATTATGGAATTTAGGTGTATGTGTAGTTTTAATCTTAAGCATTTAATTTACCTAATTAAATGGACAATTGGATTAACCATGATGTTAATATAATCTGCAAATTTATCTTCATTGGTAACCCTTAGGAAATCATGTTGTAGACTTCCACTATGTTATTAAATGTGCAATGGTTATAATTAATGCACTTAATTTAAAATATATATATTTCACCCTTTAGTTGCCCAGTTGTGTTGTTTTCCTTTAGGGTTTCTCACGGGGCATTACATTTGGTATCAGAGCCCAAGTTTCCACATTGGGTACTTTGGGTTTGTAGTGAGCCTTTTAGTTTAAACATTTTGCTTAGGTCTTAATGTTTGTATTTCTCTAGTCTTATCCTTTTTGAAGATCTGGACCATTTTCTCTTTTGTAGTGTTAGGTCATGGCTAGGAAAGCTAGGGGAGGTGGCCAATAAAGTTGGCTATAGGTGTTCGTGTCTTTGTAGATGCCTTTATTCATAGTTGTGCATTGGACCTAGGATCCCTAGTTACTTCAGTTGACCTTCGAGTCATTCCTTTGGGTTCTTATGGAGTTGTGTTGGGGATGGATTGGCTATCATCTCATAGTGCTCACATAGACTATCGCAAGAAGATAGTGGAGTGTTTAGATGACCTTGATAGAGAAGTGGAGATTGTTGGAGTTCAAAGATCGATATCCCTACGTATGATCCCCGCTATGAAACTTAAGCGGTGCATGCATAGAGGGTGTCAACTTTTTGCAGTTACTATTGAGGATGTGGATGAGTCAGAGAGTCGAGAAATCGCTATTGATGGTCACCCTATTCTTCAAGAGTATGTTGATGTGTTTCCATTGGATATTCCTGGTATGCCTCTGAAGTGAGACATAAACATTCACATTGATTTGGTTCCTGGTGCAGAACCTATTTCGAGAGCTCCATATCGGATGACTACTCAGAAGCTGAGTGAGATGAGATTGCAGATAGAGGAATTATTGGCCAAGGGATTCATTCATGCTATTGTTTCTCCTTGGGGTGCGCCTGTTATCTTCGTTAAGAAGAAGATGGTTCTCTTTGATTATGCATTGATTACCAACAGCTGAATAAGGTAACCATCCGGAATAGATATCCATTTCTTTGTATAGATGACCTTTTTAATCAGGTTAAGGGAGCCAAGGTGTTCTCTAAGATTGACTTGAAATCTAGATACCATCAGTTGCGCATTCAGGATGCAGACATTCATAAGAAAGCATTTCGTAATCATTATGGTCACTATGAGTTCACAATGGTGCCATTTTGTTTGACGAATGTGCCTTAAGTTTTTATGAGCCTCATGAATGGGGTTTTTCACACCTACCTTGATTGTTTCGTCAGTGTATTCTTGGATGAAATTCTTATTTATTCTAGATCTATGGAAGAGCATGAGGGTCACTTACGTCAGGTATTGAAGTGCTTGAGGGAGAATCACTTTTATGCCAATTTGGCGAAGTGTGACTTCTTCCAGTCTGACGTGAACTATCTTGGTCATGTGGTTTTGGGAGAAGGTATATCCATGGATCCTTCAAAGATCCAAGCCATTATTGATCGGCCAGTGCCGACCAACATTTTAAAAGTTCAGAGCTTTATGGGTTTGGCTGGATATTACTGTGGCTTTGTTGAGAGCTTTTCCTGGATAGGACACCCGATTACTTCTCTTCAGAGAAAAGGGAAGAAGTTTGTTTGGTCATAATAGTGTGAGTCATCTTTTCATACCTTGAAGGAACTCCTATTCAATGCTCTGATTTTAGCAGTTCCTGATCCATCTAGAGATTTTATGGTATGCACAGATGCCTCTTTGGAAGGTTTAGGTGTAGTACTTATGCAGGATGGACGTGTGGTTTCTTATGAGTCTCGCAAACTAAAGAACCACAATTTGAACTATCCAGTTCATGATATAGAGTTGGCAGTTGTAGTTCATGCTTTGGTTAGATGGCGGCATTTCCTATTAGGGCATCGGTTTGAGCTGTATAGTGATCACCGTAGTTTGCAGCATATATTCATGTAGCCGAACTTGAATGCTCGATAGCGAAGATGGATGGAATTCTTCTGCAGGTATGATTTTTAGGTTCATTACATTCAAGGGAAAGAGAACATAGTGGTAGATTCTTTGAGTCGTAGGCGGCATGAAGTTTCAGCATTGTCCCTTGGAGTAGACTTGAGAGGGAGGATTCTTGAAGTTCTTTCTCAGGATACTTGGTATCAGGATGTTAGAGCTGTGATAGAGTCCAGAAGGCCTTTAGAGGGTAGATTTTTTGGATATAACCTTAAGGTTGATGGACTTCTTCATCACCTTGGACAAATCTATGTACCTCCTTTGGATGGTCTTTGTATTTTGATCATGACTGAGGCCCATCATACACCTTATTTGGCACATCCAGGTGTCAAGAAGATGCACGCAGATCTTAGACAGACTTATCATTGGGTTGGTATGAAACGTGACATTGTTGATTTTGTGTCAAAGTGTTTAGAGTGTCAGAGGGTGAAGGTAGAGCATTAGCATCTAGCATGGCTTTTACAGCCTAATTTGGTATCGGATTTAAAATGGGATATCATTTCCATGGATTTTATTGTTGGTTTGCCTATCTCTTCACGTCGTCATGATGCCATCATGGTCATAGTTGACATATTGACAAAGGTTCCTCATTTTGTTTGTATTTGAGCTTCCTATATGGTAGCAGTGGTGGCATGACTCTTCTTGGAAGATGTAGTGAGATTGGATGGGATTCTGAGGTGGATCATCTCTAATAGAGATCCTGTCTCTACCTCAACATTGTGGGCCTCACTTCAACATGCTTTGGGGACTCAATTGAACTTTAGTTTAGCTTATCACCCAGAGATAGATGGTTAGACCAGGTGGGTGAATCAAGTGTTAAACAATATGGTTCGCATGTATGTGATGCATCAACAATCACACTAGGAGGAATATATCTATCTAGTGGAGTTTTCTTATAATAATGGATATCATAGTTCCATAGGTATGTCCCCCTTTCAGGAATTGTATGGTCATTCTTTCTGTACTCTTTTGAGTTGGGATCAGCTAGAGGTCATGGTGCTTATAGGGCCGGATATTCTTCGGGAGATGGAGCAGCAGGTAGAGTGGTTTCATGAGCATTTGGTAGCTACACAGGATAGGTAGAAGAAGTATGCAGATGCTCATAGGATAGATCGTCATTTTTCTATTGGCGACCATGTGTTCTTGAGAGTGCATCCACGTAAGAGTCTGATCCATTATGGAAAGGGTTCTAAGTTGGCACCTCGGTTTGTTGGCCCTTTTGAGATCCTTGAGAGGAGAGGACCCATTTCCTACCATCTTGCCTTGCCACCGAGTCTATCCCGCATCCACGATGTCTTTCATGGTTCATTTCTTTGACCTTATCATCCTGATTTGACACATGTTCTTGATTGGAATTCTTTGGAGGTCGAGGACGGGCAGCTTTCCATGGAGCCCATGCACATTCTTCAGCATCGGGATTTGATCCTCAAGGGTCACACCATTGACCAGGTAAGGGTCCTATGGGACTCAAATGATGAGACCTCGATGACTTGGGAGGATGTAGTGAAGATGAGAGAGCTGTATTCTTATTTGTTTTAGTCTTCTAGGAGTAACCCTAGTTTTGGGGAGGAGAATGTAGTACCCATCGTACATGGAACGTCATGATTCTCCTTCATCGGTGTGTATGCCATGTCTTCTGTATTGTATACATGCATATGGTTCGGTGATGCAGGATATTGCAGATACAAGTACCGAGTAGGTACGGGGTATCATCTCCACCTGGCTTCACAAGTCTGAGCATGCCTTATATTTTTCGATGGAAGTGGAGGAGGTAGTAGTTGACCCTTTTTTACCCAATTACACTCTTGTGAGTGTCATTAGTTGGCCGTCCTGTCAGATTGTTTGGCCTTCGTATTTTGTCATTGTATCTTTTATGAGTCTTTGCTTGGGGTTTGTTCACTTGTGTGTTTAGTGGTTTTAATTAATTAATTAAATTTATGGATTTATCTCATAGTTGGCATTCTTGGGAATTATGTATTTTATGCATTGAGTTTATAAATTTAGTTAATTAAAAGAAGTTATTAAATTAAGTTGCAAGTTGCATGATATTAGAAATATATTTTAGTTAAATTTTAGTTAAAAATAAATTAGATTAATTTCAGTTATTGTTTCCTAGAATTTTAAATAGATAAAAGAATAATAGAATAAATAAATAAATAAAAGAATAAATTAGAGTTAAAGTATTGCTGTAATTTCTTTATTTAGAAAATTAATTAATTTGCATGAAAAAAGAAAAGAAAGAAAAATGATTTTTAATTATTGCATGTTAACTTATCCTTTGTTAGAAAATTAGAAAAGAAATTAAAATTGCTTTTATTACTAAAATTAAATATTATGTTTTTTTGGAAAAAATATATGCAACATAGAATTTTAGTTTAAAAAGGGGAATATGTCTTTTGTTTTAGAGAGACACAGGAAAGAGTCAGGGATTTAGGTGAAGAGAAATTTATTTGGAAGCTTGTTGAAGGATTGGTTCTCTGCTACAAATTTCTTCTAGGAAAGCTATACCAGGTTGGGTGGCTTCTTTTGATTGTTTGTTTTAAAGAAATTATTTTATTTCTTCCCTCTTTCTGAATGATGTGTGTGTTAAGATGTTTGTCAGATTTGGGAGAAATGGGATTTACCAGAGAAATCATTCCCTCTTGTTTGATTTTTGTTTCGATATTTGGCTATGGCAGTCTTTTCTAATATTTGTGTATCTTTGTGAAATTATTTATTTACTTTAGAAATAAATTTAATTATTAATCAAATTTATTGGATTATTTAAGTTTTGGGAAAATTATTTTATTTAATTATTTTGGGAAAAATTGTATAAATTAAAATTCGATGAACATAAATTTTATTGGAATTAGATGTTAATGGTTTTTTTATGCTATTGTATTTTTTTAAATAAATTAATTAAAAAAAAACAATAATAATTAAAAAAAAAAAAATTAAAATTTTTAGTGGGGAGGCAAAGCCTACTACCCACGATCGCAAAAGATACCCGAAGGTAGCAACTGCTGCCGTAAGGCAGCAGCGCTACCCAAAGGTAGCAATTGCTACCTACGGCAGCAGCGCTACCCAAGGGTAGCAGCGCTACCAATTGATAGCGACTAGTGCCATATGGTAGCAGTGCTACCATTTGGTAGCAAAGCTACCAAGAACTTCGATACATCGCCTTGCCCTTTTTGTGCGTGCAGCCAGTAGATGGTTTTTTATTAAATTTTATTTTTATAAATATATATAATAAATAAATAATATATATATATAAATTTTTGTTTAAAAGAATGGTAGTCTTATAATATTTGAGAATTGATTAAAATCGTGGAATTTAGTCTTTATATTTATATATATACATATATATATATGTATATGTATACATGTATATATATATATATATATGTATGTATATATATATACATATATATGTATATGTATATATGTATATACATATACATATATATGTATATGTATATACATATATACATATATATATAGATATACATACATATACATACATATATACATACATATATATACATATATATACATATATACATACATATATATACATATATATATGTATATATATGTATGTCTATATATAAATATGTATCTCTCTCTCTCTCTCTCTCTCTCTCTATATATATATATATATATATATATACATATATATATATATATATATATATATATACATATACATATATATGTATATATATATATTTAATATGCTATATGTTTGTATGATATTTATATATATTCATATAAATATATTATATATATATATATATATATAATTTTGGAGTTAATTTATTTTATTTGGAAGCATATATTTAGATTCTTCTATTAATTAATCATGAATATATGTTAGGGGGTTAATTTTGATGTAGTTTTATTTACCCTTATTGGACAAATAACAACATTGATTTCCTTGTGTTAATATAGTTGTATTTTTGTATTTTCTCGAGAAATCTTTAACTGCAAGTATTTTATGCTTTTAGCTGTTTAAAGAAAAGGATTGCCTGTAATAGGATCTTGTCTAAATAGTGTTTGCAGACAAGCTTAATTTCATTGCAATTCTGGTTGACTTGCCATTATGTCATATGTTGTTATATCTCCTTGGTCAGGTGTTGTTGTATAACCCTGTTGATGTGAGCTGTTGTGTGTTTTGTTCCAAATGGTCAATCCTGGGTTAGTGATTGTGTATCCTTCACCTATGGTTTGTCAAGATTAGTTATGGTTGTCTGTTTCACCATAGAGTTCTCATAGAGATACCTTTCCTATTAGTGTCCTTTGAGAGATAGTAGGTTTCCAGCGGGGGCCGCGCCCAAAGTGGATGGCAGGATAACCCGTTGAAAGTCAGTTAAAAAGTGATAACCTAATAATTGATTAGGGGGTGGGCAATTTATAATATTAATTAAGATAATGTGCCTCACACATGGTTGAGTGCTTGTATAGGCTCAGGATGTGGTGAGAAGGCCTCGAATGGAAAACTTACCATCTTCACGAAAGGATTTCTAGGGTCCGCATGAGACTTAGATGGAGCCGGAGGTTCGGGAGAGGTTACCAGGATAACCCAAGATGGGGGCCGAGACCTATGGATGCCTACCAGGGTAACCACTATAAGCCATGCGATGACACTCTCTACTTAGAGTCACTAGTGTTTGTGAGTTGAGTCACATGGATGTGCGGAGTCATGTAGTTCTTTTGTACTTATCTTATTTTGCATGCTTGAGGGTTTTCTAATATCTCCTAGCATGGTAGGGTGGTTCCCTTTCGGGATCACATGGTCGGGTGGTAGTGTCACTGGGCATCGAATGTTCTGGATTGTATCTTTAGGCAAGGAAAGGCTTCGCTGGTGTTTCTTGGTTTGTGGTCCATGTAACAGCTCATGTTCGTGATCTTTGTTCAGTTGAGGCCTTGTGGTCATTGTAGAAAACTTTTATGTAACCTTGATATTGTAACTTTTGGATTCTGTGGTACTTTTGGAAGCCATGTATTTATGGATATTGTAATTTTATATCAGTGGAATGTATGTTAATTTAGTTGCTTTGATCTTATGTATAAATGATTTATGGAAAAATTGAATGCATTGGAATACTTTGATTTCTTCATTATGGAATTTAGGTGTATGTGTAGTTTTAATCTTAAACATTTAATTTACCTAGTTAAATGGACAATTGGATTAACCATGATGTTAATATAATTTGTGAATTTATCTTCATTCATAACCCTTAGGAAATCATGTGTTAGACTTCCACTATGTTATTAAATGTGCAATGGTTATAATTAATGCACTTAATTTAAAAAATATATATTTCACCCTTTAGTTGCCCAGTTGTGTTGTTTTCCTTTAGGGTTCCTGGCGGGGCATTACATATATGTATATATACATACATGTATATGTATATGTATATGTATATGTATATGCATATATATGTGTATATGTATATGTATATATATATGTGTATATGTATATGTGTACATATATGTGTATATGTATGTATATATATATGTATATACATATATACATGTATATACATGTATACATATATATGTATGTATACCCTTTGTTTCGTCCAGGTATTCTCTTGCTACGTATTGTTATAATCTATGTGGTATTTAATGTTATCACTTTAATCTCGGGAAAGGTTTAGATAGTTTTTGGATTGAGTATTCTTTATAGTCTTAGCTATTTGTCGTTGTTGCTTCTTGAATGATGGAGTAAGAATCTGCCACCAAGTTATTGTTGATAATTGACCCTGGTAGTAAATTTCAATAGGTGAATGTTTATGTATTATAATATTTGTTGCTTACCGAATTTAGGTAAGAAGGTGTTTTTTTTCAGGATTGTTCACTGCAAGTACCCTATGAGAGGATTTTCTCGATTTTTTTACTAGGTAGGTGGCATTTTTTTAACCATCTTCTTATTATTTGGCCAAGAGTATTCACACATCATTTCTTTACATGAAAATCTTGTATGTAGATCTGGATCTAGATATTATGATCCTAGATGTTGGATTGTAATTTGGCTATACCAAAGGTAGACCAAGAAAATTTAATATTATGAATTTGTAGTGACTAGGACTTAAATCTTGTTATTGTGAATCCCCATGGGATCTCATTTGTATTTTTTCAGGATATATTCCTTGGGCAAGACCAGAGGTTTTCTTCACTCGAGTCTTTCCTACCTGTGCCCACACTGAATTGGGTTTGTAATAAATTTTTATAATTAATAAAATAAACTATTTGCTACGACCCATTATGTATCAAAAAAAAAATGTCTATAAAATCTAACTATAAGAGAGAAAAAAAATATACTCAAACCATGAAATGTGATTGATCGGCCTATAAGATAAATTGCATCCAAAGGAATGAATAAATAAGTTGTGCCTACAGAAACTAATAATATAACTTATATATCAAATATTATATATAATTATATAATTATATTATATATAATATATACATATAAAAAATATATTATACAATAATTAGATCTTCTATTATATTCATCTTTAATAATTTTTATTATTAAATATAGTATTTAAATATAATTATAAACATAACTATAATATTAATTTGAAAGGAATTTAAAAACATAACTTATATTATATAAAAAATGCACATATTTGTCATTCCATCCCCGATATCTATGCTAGTAATAATAAATGTTAGTGTCTATCTTACTTAGACCAAATCTTCAAAGAAAGTGGTGATTGATAAGAGCAAGTTGAGTAAAAAGAAAATTTTATAAACTAGCAACTGCACCTTGGTGAGAAATGGTTAGACCGAAAAGACATGGAAGGTCAATAATTCGAACCCATTGTCAACATGCTCATGTTATGTTTATAATATAGAGAGACAAAAAGATGGATAGGTAAGGATAGAAAGAAGGAGAGTTAGAGGGGGAATAGACAAACAATGAGAGAGGGATTAGGAGATAGCAAATAGGGGATATAGATAGATATGGAGATGGAGATAGAGATGGAGAAGGAGATGGATATTGACAAGAGAGTGAGAGATAAGGAGATGAGGATGGAAAGATAGGGATGGAAGAGATAAATGTATAGAGGGAGATGAAGGAAGAGAATGAGAGAGGGAGAGATAGAAAGATTAGTGTAGAGATTGGGAGTATTATAAAGAGAGAGCTAGATAGAGAGATATAGAGGTATATAGATGTGGGTAGATAACAAGATATATATAGAGGGAGAAATAGAAGAAATATAGAGAGATAGAAATGAATATGCAAAGAGATATAGATATAGAGGTTAGAAAGAAGATAGAAAGAGATGGGGGAGAGATAGATGGATAGAGAGAGGGGGTTATGTGTAAAGATATAAGAGGATAGAGAACGATAGATGGAGAGATGATGAGGAAAATAAATTGATGGAGAGATATAGATAGGTAAAGAGAGCACTAGTACAAAAAATAACAATATATGACTAAATAAACTACCAAAAATTGTAGATAAATGACTTAATTTGATCCTGTGACCACTGGTAGTTTATTGCTAGTCATAAATCAATTTGGTCATGTGACCACTAGTTATTTTGATTGATCAATTTGGTCATCGATTTGGTCATTGATTTGGTCATCGATCTAGTCATTGATTTAGTCATATATTTAGTCACTAATTTAGTCATATATTTAATCATTAATTTAGTCATTGATCGCTGTTATCTAGTCATTTATTTAGTCATGATAGTCACTAATTTAATCATATATTTAGTCACTAATTTAATAATATATTTAATCATTAATTTAGTCATTGATTGTTGGTCTCTGGTCATTTATTTAGTCATATTAGTGATTTATTTAGTCATATATTTAGTTATATATTGAGTCATTAATTTAATCCTTGATTGTTGTTAAATGGTCATTTATTTAGTCACCATAGCCATTATTTTAGTCATATATTTAGTCCTTATTTTAGTCATATATTTACATCCATTGGTAGTATATTTAATCATTTTATAATGGAAAAATAATATAACATTAAACTCAAACTAGATCATAAAAGCAAATAAAAATATTACATATACGAACAAGCTACATGTTAGAATTAAAAGATTGATTGAACATCATGACAAACAAGGTAATCTGCAATAAAAAAATATAATACAAATATTTATATATAAATCTAGTTATAAGATGCCAAATCTGTCTAAGGGTAGATATGTAAATATAATAAAAAATGTCAAAGTTCTCTAAGAGTTTCCAACTCTTTCAAAATATTCAAAGTACTACATAAAACAATAAGAAACATGATAAACTTATTCAACTATATCATTTTATGCAAATATTTTAATGGCCACCTTGTGAAGGTTCCCTCTTTCTCTTTTAGACGGATGACTCCATCTATTTTGTCTTCATAAGGAAGAGGTATGTTACTTGTGACCATTAAAATGTTCACATTTGTGTCGCCTTTTCCTTTTAAGTTTACTCCATGTAAAATAGTAGGGAGTGAATCCTCCCAATGCCAACAAAAACACTATCAAATGGATCCAACAACCTAACTTTATCACCTTCATTGAATTTATCAGTGTGTTTCTACAAAAATAAAAAATAACATGTTATATTAATACATATGTAATGATTACCCTCATTTGCATAATAAAACAACCATTAATTTAATAGTATGTGTGTTAAAATAACTACAAAAAGAAAGTTTCAAAAAACTACAATGATTCTATAGCTGAAAAAAAAGACATCTAGCAAACCAAAGTTATGAATTCGCTGTAATAGTCATACAATTATAAGAGATACTACAATGTCAGTAAAAGTAGTTTTTTGCACACATTTTCTTAAATTATTCTGTATAACAGTCTGATTATAGACAATATTTCATGTCATAGACTTAGTGCCAGGTTCTAAAACATATTGGGTTGGATGGAGGCGTGAATCCACTTCATTTTGGATTTCGAATCACCTGATTCCATTAAGCATTAGCTGAGATATTCACATTTTAGTGGAAGGTTGTCAAATCCCTCATTAAGGTAACCCGAGAGGCATTAAAATGTAACCAAAAAAGCCTTTCGGTGAAATAGTGATTTTGAGCAAATAAAAAAGGCACCTAGAGACACTAAAGTTTCATCGAAAACCCAACATCGATGAAAATAAAAAATGGTCTTGCGGAAACAAACTTTTTCAATGAAAGGATGATGTCAGGAGAATCAAATGAACTCTTGGCGAAGGCAAAGTTTCATCAAAATATGTAATGCGATGGAATCATTCCAAATTTCAGCAAAAGGAACTCATCGAATAAAACAAGGGTTTTGATGAATGGGATAAACAACTTATTGAAGCAACATGTTCCATCGAAACAAAAAGAAAGTGAGACAAGCACATCAGCTTGACCCTCAAAGTATCTATCAAAAGACTGAGTTCCATCAAAGTATCCAGTTCGATGAAAATGGGCACGGTCTCATAGAGATGGTCTCATCGATGAAAAGGACATGTCGGTGAAATCCCAGAAGCATCTACCAAAGCGTGAGACTCATCGAAGTGGATATGAAGTGGGGCCCTCTAGCTGGAGTCATAGATCAATGAAATGGAATGAGATCTCATTGAAGTAAAAGGGGTTTCAATGAAAATAAGCTATCGAGTAAAGTATTAGAGTGCATAGCCAAATGAAACTTTTAATCAAAAATCCAATATCGATGAATTCAATGAATAAGTCATTGAAATATGGTTGTCAATAGAAAATGCATATCAATAAAAGGTGAAAACACTTGAGTGAAGAGAGAGTTTCATCGAAAGAAAATAAATAGTGTTGGGTCTATAATGAAGATGAGCATCGATGAAACTAGGGCAACGAAGAACATGAAAATAAATTCATCGAAGGGGTATGTTTCATTGAAATAAGAGTTTCCTTCAGGAAATGTGGCACGCTCATGCATCGAAAGGCATAAATAAACAAAAAAGCACAATCAATCCACTAGGAAATATTACACAAATCCAAATGAGTCATATCACGATAAATTCAAAACGCATTTCTTAATGACTGTTAGTACCAGAAGTAATCGATGAAAAGGACATGTCAGTGAAATCCCAAAAGCATCTGTCAAAGAATGAGACTCATTGAAGTGGATATGAAGTGGGGCCCTCTGGCCGAAGTCACAGATCGATGAAATGGAATGAGATCTCATTGAAGTAAACGGGGTTTCAATGAAAACAAGCTATCGAGTAAAGCATTATATTGCATGGTGAAACGGGACCTTTTATCGAAAATCTAATATCAATGAATTCAATGGATAACTCATCAAAATATGGTTGTCAATAGAAAATGCATATCGATAAAAGGTGAAAACACTTGAGCGAAGAGAGAGTTTCATCGAAAAAAAATAAATAGTGCTGGGTCTTGTTAGTAAACAAATTTGTCACTTCAAAATATTCTACTATGTGCTCAATGAAAGAGTGACAAGAGAGAGACAAATAGTTCCCAACAGTTGGATAAACTATTCTGTGAAACACGATCTTCCTCTGTGTTTGAGAGGGGCAGCTCACTTGTATGATAGGGGTATTTGTATTTTTATGAATAATTAACCTTGAAAAGGAAAATGAACAGTAACTGTGAATGGATTTGGAGGAAATATTCACAACAAACATAGGATTGCCACTTAGACTCCATTGACTTTTAAACTTGTCACTATCAACTCTAGACTACGCATGAGAAGAGAGTGATACAAAACATTAAATTTAAATAACGCCTATATATTTCAGAGATGCCAAAGAAATTTATAATATTATATGACCATTGTCTTCATGAAACTGGGAAAGTAGTTTGCAAGCTTTCCATTGCAATATCACACAATAATTACATAACATTGGGCAAATGAACACCTAATCATCATGGAATCACTCCCAATCTACCTTGTATTAAAAAATGATGAAATTATACAATTCAAAATTTCTAGCTGTCCCAAACTCACAAAATCCAAAAAGTCCTTCCATCTATCTTTCTAATATTTATAGCCTCTCAAAATAACTACCTCGTAACTAACCTTGATTCTGAGTTAAAAACTAACCCATTTCTACGCGAATTATAATGAGTTAATAACTAGCATATTTATGCACAGAAAAAGTCAGCCTATTAACCTTGACTCTATGAGATAGAAAATCACAACTTATATAATGAAACTAGAAATAAACTCAAGATTAACCAAGCAACACATAAAAAAAGAGAATATACAAAGATATGAACATGGTGTTACTTTTTGATATCACGAAAAAGCATGCTAGCTGATTATTTGTTTCTACTGAATTGGTGTTTTGGCCTTGAATGACTTGTATGCTTTGAGTGCATCCACCATGAGCTTGTACCTGGGAATGATTACATTATCCATTTTTAGTTTGGCAGTTGCTTGGTCATCTTAAATGTTAACCAAATCTTGATAAAATGAAGGCATGTCACAAGCATCTAAGGCAACTGAAACAACACTGAGTCTCTTTATTCTATTTGCATCTGAAACCTATATATCTACTAATTCAGTATTAATTCTATCATGAAACTGCTAATTCAGTATTAATTCTATCATGAAACTTTCTTAAGAGAAGTTGACTATCCATTTGCTTAAATTTCTCTTTACCGATACATCACCAATGATATTCATTGTATCTTCTATTATCTTCAACTTTGTTTTTTCACAAGCTATCAAGAGTTTTTTATACTCATCCAAGTAGTGCCTGATATTCTCCAATTTCTAGCTTATACTCTTGTACCATGTATTGGATTGATTTTGTTCTTTATGAGAGAAGAACTTTTCAGCAATGAGTATATTCATATCTGTTTTTGCTATCCTTTGTAATTCTTTCAAAGTATCTTGCCAAGACATTTCTTGTTCTTTAGCATTCTTCAATTTCATTGCAATTTCCTGTTCCCGTGCATCCAGATTTATGTGAACATCCTTGGCCTTCTCAATGAAGTCTTTTGTTTCCAACTTCATTTGATTAATCCACTCTTCTAACATCCTACTTTGTTTCTTGCATTTGTGTATATGTTCCATTACCTTCTTCTTAATAATTCCTCTAGTGTGCGCTAATGTCAAAGTTGAGGTTGACTCCAATTGTGTATCTGAAGAATCCACAATAGATTTGATATAGGATGAAAGAACCTAAATTTTATGTTTTAGTTGGTCCTTTGTTTCCTTATCTTTATTTGCTTTGTCAACAAGAATAGCTACTGAAATTTGAAAATTATGGACAGCTCCCTCGTGTGTTTTAGGACCTAGATCCACCCGTGTCATGCTAAAATCGGCCTCATTAGCTTCACTTACATATTTTTTCAATAATGGGCTGAGCTACTTCAACACATAAGTTTCTTGATGATGGATTAATTCCCAATATAGATGTAACTTTGGTTTTCTTGGGTTTGGCTATCCTCTGAAGTACATTTGCAACTGCATTGAAACTAGGAGCTATCAGTTCAATAGTCCTCTTCTTATTCTGCAAACTTTGTTGTAACCAGAACGATGAAGATGATGGCAATGATTCTTGATTTTTCACATATGCAGAGGTTAAAGATGTTAAATTATTTGGGAAGAGCGGAGATTGAATTTCAGCATGAGCATCATTCATTTCAACTTCCTCATGAATGGCAAAATCATAATCTTGGGGTGATGAAATAATGATAGATGGTGAGATGGAAGGAAATTGTTGGCTTTCAAAATTGGGAGGATGTTGAGGTGAAACACTTTTTAATTCATCTTCAAGCTCCCAAGCAAGATCCACTATCTTTCCTTTTGTCTTTGATCTCTTTTTCTTAATGACAGAGCTAACTTCACATACCTTTGCAAGATCCTTCCCTTTTTCTGGATCTTCTCCATCATCACCTCCTTTGGAAATTGTTTGATGTAGACTCATAAATGGATTTGATAGTTGAGAATTAGCTGGGATGGAATAACTTCCTTGTGATCCACTTCTATCTTTTGAGGAATTATCTTTATATGAAGGTCTAGTTGTCGTAGACTCAATCCTCTTACTTTTAACCCATTCAAGGGTCCTTTGAACCACATAAGCTGATCTTTCTTGAATACTTCTTATTTATGAAATTGACCAATTGATGGGTCGAAGTGGAAGAAGTTGAATCCTTTCAAAGTAAAAACCATCGATCAAATCAGATTCATCATCCTCAATGTCATTCACATTTATTTCAATTCTACAGTCAATTATCTGTTTGATATAAAATCTCATCCAGTCCCTTTTCCACACTTCAAAATCATCTTCACAGTCTTGCCAAAAATCTTCTATATCATGAAAGTATTCAAATCTAGCACCAAGCTCTAACTCTCCTATAGCATATCCTTTTCTATCAAAGGGAAATCTCATTTCATAAGGATACAGGTGAATATTTTCTATAGACCTCTCGATACTTTGATCATCTGAATAGCTCTCACAGCTATAATAACCAAGTGCAATGGGAAAAGAAATGATACCCTTTCTTTTGTTTCGACAAATTTTGTTGACTTGTGCAATCTGTCGACATACCTCAATGAGGATCAACTTATCTTCAACAAACCTCAGCAACATGAGAGGCAGCCATCATAACCTCCTATCCGAGCGTATGTGAACTTTAGAAACTGTATAAAGTAAATACCATATTTCTAAATCAATGGTGCTTCTTCTGAGGATATTCTCAGTCCAATATTACCCTGTAGCTCTCTTACTGTCAACATAGTGAAAGCATCATTAATCCTCCTAAAGTGATGATAACTTTCCTCCAACTGCAATTGTCGATGATAATTGTAAATCAGAGTCGCATCATCATAAATGCCTTCAGCATTCAATCCTGGCCATTTCTTCATTCCAACAACAGCATAAAAGAGGTATGATGTCATGTAGAAGTTATAATTGTTCTTCAGTTTGACTAGCTAATCGCAAAGATTATTGCTAATGAATTGTATACCCTCACAAATGATATTAATGAACAAGAACATCCACCCCTCCAATTAATTTGAGTCCTCATTTCGTGTGACCTGGTTCAAGAAAATTACCATATTAGCGATATCTTTCATCAACAGAGACCTATGAATTGTTTTAGGAAGCTGTGTTTTTCCTTTCCTTGGTTTTGCTAACCACTTCCTAGCTATGTAATATTTAAACACTAGGTTTCATTATTGATAAAATAATTTTATGCATATTCCCTATTTACCTCTATGAACTAATCTCTGAAAGGTATCATGAAAGTTATGGCAATGGAGACTGTATCAAGTTTAGCGACCACGTTACCTTCTGTTGTCCTAATTTCTTTTGTATCTGGATTAAATGCTTTAATGCATTCCAAAACTAATTCTGGACATTGCACTGATGTGGGATATCCTGCTGCATGAGCTGATCCACTGTCTAATAACCTCTGAGCTTTCAAAGTCTTAGCTTTCCTTTCCATTGATTTCCAGAAATCTAAAAGACTCACATTTCCCAACTTGGTATCCCCAATATCTAAAAGTGAACATTTGAGAATGGGAGCATAATCGAGGCTATGAAACTTATATTTCATTATGAAAAATAAAAATAATGCTCACTCAGCTCTATTTTAATGAATATTCACAACTTTGCCAAAATAGTTTATATACTCTGTCTTTGTATTGAAACTCTTCAAATCTATTGACATTTCCAATTATAACCTATGACATAAATCCTGCTCTCATTATGCTTCAATAGCTACCCATACATCATAACAATACCTCCATTATTGGCCCAACAAAGACTATGATGATAAAAAAGTTATTGGACTCATCTCTATATCCATCCATTACATACCTTGTGATTTTTGCAGTAAACAAGACTACATTCTTTTAAGGCATTTTGTCAAGCATTTCATTTGTTGTGAATATACTCCATGCTTTGCATATAAATCTTCTGAAACAACTACAATCATGACATCTGGAGAAATTACTCCATCTCTATACTTTGATGAGTGTCTATACCCTGATCCAAAGCTCTCTTTTTGACACGGAGGAAAGGATGCTTTATAAAGGTTATGAAATTTGGTTAAGCACTTGCCAATTTACACTTCATAAGGTGACATTCTTTTTGAAACAATCTGTCAAACATTTCACACACTATCTATGCTCCATGATGCATGCATGTTTACTGAAACAACTACAATTACAACATCTATCGTAGTTCCTCATGTCCATGCTACACGACTTATCCTCCACGGTGAACATACATTTTGTCAAATACTTATCATGTATGTTATGTCAAAATAATTCACGTGCCAAAATGATGCTCCCATGATCTGCAATCATATGGATTTGGCCTTCATGGTAGGCAAATGTTATTACGTTTTGCATACAAGTCTAGCAAAGCAGTTACAACTGCAATGACTGGCGAAATTCCTTTATCCTCTGTGCTTTACTGAACACCTTGACTAGTTTGATGGCTTCCATGTTGGCCTATGGGCAGAAAGATTGCAATTTTGTCAGACATTTTGCTTTAATGATTATGCTCCATGATTTTACAGTCAAATATACCAGAGTAGTTGCAACTTCCTTCCTCTATTCTCTATGGACTATTGCACTAAACTAGACCACATTTCTTTAAGGCATTATGTCAGACAACTTACATGTTATGAGTATGTTCCACATTCAACAAGCAAGTCTACCAAATCTCGCGGTGTTTTTTTTTTTATTTCCATGGTTTGCATGCATTTCTAGCTCCAATGTCTTACAAAAACTGATGTGTCCTTAACCTGGTTCGAAGCTCCCATTTTGTGTAGGCAAGGAATTAGAAAAGGCGTGGGGGAATTTAGCTTTATATTTTCTAATTGCATCTTCCTTAAAGTTTCTAAAAACTCTTCAACAAACCTGTCATCATATTCCATGGGTTTCTATCTCTTTGAGACATTTCATCAGATGGTTCAAATGCTTTGTCAATTCCTCTTCACATCTTGCATACATCCATAACAATAGTTGCTAGTACGAGATATGATAAAATATTACTATCCTTTATGCTATGACTAATGTTAATGATTGGGATGATGCGGCCAAAAGTTGCAGAAGATTTCATTAACCTTGCCAACTGCAATCACTTGAAAATTTCCAAAATTTAGTGAAATATATTATGTATGTATTCTACCATTATTGCAACCGTGAGATGAAAACCTCTTTATTTTCATTACATATAATGAACATTCATAACCTGGAGTGTGACACTTCTTCTTCCTTTTTAAAAAAAAAAATATTATGGAAGAGGTTAATAATGCTCCAGAACGGAGCATTTCTAACCTTCTTGACAAAAAGTGGGCCCACAAGGTTAGGAAATGAGGTTAGAGATGCTCCGTTTTGGAGCATTCCTAATCATTTTTGTGTGTGTGTGAGAGGTTAGAAATATGGGTTAAGAATACTCTAAAATGGATCATTTCTAACCATTTTTGCAAAGGTTATGATTATGGGTTAAAAATGCTCAAAAATGGAGCATCTTTAACCATTTCTTTTAAAGATTATGACCTTGACCTCCAGAAACCATCAACCACGGAGGAGAATAAATGAAAATGATGATGACAGTTTAGACTACTTCTTCCCTCAAATGACCACAATATTAAAATAATCTAAAATATTAAATTTTATTTGAAAAATAATTTAAATATTTTAAATTTAATGCATAGGCTTGAGAAAAATGACCATATCTTCCAAACGGTAGGGAGTTAAGTCCTGAAATTTGAAACACATGTTGATGGTAGGGAAACGGGACAACAAAATTAGTTAATCCTCATGATGAATCCTAAAATGAGAGATTTTAATCATGTATAGGAAACAGACATCAAAATTTGAAGGTTTAGAATATGACAAAGTATGAACTGGGTTCATGCAAAAAATTGCCACACGACATAGAATGATGCTAAGGACATGCCTATCAAATGATTTCCCTTAATTATTGGTAATTAAGGGAAATCCAATTATTTTGCGTATTCTTACTAGCAATGACCTCAACTCACATTTTCCGCTCACGCAAAAACACCCAATGAATCTCTTTCAACATTGAGACACATTTGAAATTCAAATGGTAAACATGCCAAAAATGGGGTAACAGATCTATACTGAAGATGGGCATTAATGGAACTAGGGCATCAAAGAACATGTAAAGAAAGTCGTCAAAGGGGTATGTTTCATCAAAATAAGAGTTTCCTTTGGGAAATGTGGCACGCTCATGCATCAAAAGGTAGAAATCAGCAAAAAAGAACAATCAATTTGCCAGGAAATATTACACGAATCCAAACAAGTCACGCCATCATAAATTCAAAATGCATTTCTTAATGAACATTGCAGTACCAAAAGTAATCAATGAAAAGGAAATGTCGGTGAAATCCCAAAAGCATCCGCCGAAGCACGAGACTCATCAAAGTGGATATGAAGTGGGGCCCTCTGGCCGGAGTCACAGATCGATGAAATGGAATGAGATACCATCAAATTAAAAGGGGTTTTGATGAAAACAAGCTATCAAGAAAAGCATTAGAGTGCATGGCGAAACATGACCTTTCATCAAAAATCCAATATCGATGAATTCAATGGATAACTAAACGAAATATGGTTGTCGATAGAAAATGCATATTGATAAAAGGTGAAAACACTTGAGCGAAGAGAGAGTTTAATCAAAATAAAATAAATAGTGTTGGGTCTATACTGAAGATGGCCATCAATGAAACTAGGGCCTCGAAGAACATGAAAAGAAAGTCATCGAATGGGTATGTTTCATTGAAATAAGAGTTTCCTTCGGGAAATGTGGCATGCTCATGCATCGAAAGCAAAAATCAACAAAAAAGCATAATCAATCTATCGGGAAATATTACACGAATCCAAATGAGTCACATCATCATAAATTCAAAACGCATTTCTTAATGACCGTTGCAGTACTCCGAGTAAACAAACTACTCGGATACAAAAATTGTTGAGATGGATAAATTTGTCAAGGAAAGAAGGAGCTGGTGCAGCAGGGGTCACATTATTCTTCATGGAAAGAAGTAAAAACTATAAGTGCTTCTCATAATTTCAATCGTCTAGAAAGATTAATTGTAAGTGCTTCTCATAGAGGTTCGAGGGCATGAATTTTTCATTTTCAGCTATGCTAGAAGGTTTGTAGTAGAACTAGTGTACAATATTTGGAAGTTGATTCTAGGGAGACTTGTCACTCCCAACATCTTTGTGAATGTAAAGCTGATAACAACGTTGGTAGATAGGTATGACCCACAAATACAAACCATCTACGACTATAAAGGGAACTGCCTATTGCCGATCAGTAAAGAGTACATTGAGCAAGTTTTCAGTTTGGAATGGGGGCATGAGGATGAAGTTGACACCAACAAGTTGGGGGGTTAGTATTTAAACATGGAGAGAACATATAAACAATGGAGACTTCCACCACATAGACCAAAGATCGAAGGAGCTTTGAATTTGTTTGCAGATACTGACAAAGCCCCATTTGATGTTAACTTGTTTTCTCCCTACTTTAAGTTCACCTATTATTGTACTACACAAGTGTTGGGCATGGAAGCCTCCCAATTGAAGGACATTGCTGCTATGGTGATTTGTGTCGACATCCAATAAAAGGACCCAATGACCTTTGATTATGATTCTTACTTAGCTTGTGCCATCAACCATGGGTTAGAAAAATTAAAGGGAGACAGGGTTAATGTGAATTTTAGATACAACTCTCACCTTATGCATATGTTTCTATACATTGGTCAAGATATAGGGATGTGGACTCAAGGTCTATCCATTAGAGAGTATGATAGATAAGTAATCCGCAAGCCAATACAATTAAGGTTATCAGCCTAGGACCAAAGATACATTAACAACTAGTACATTCACTTTAAAGAATATTTTGTGAAACCGTTATAAAAATTGCCTGGATATCCATGTGATTTTTCACTTTCCCCTCAGGTTAAGAAAATCCTCCGACCTAAATATTTTGATGAAGAAAGCTACATTACCCATAAATGGGGGGCTTGGTATTGTTTCTTGGATGACACACAGATTAGGGTGTATGGGTTTGAGGGAGAACCTTACTTATTGCCTGTGACTATCCCAGACAGAATTGCTTATTTGGATATCATTAGGCAATTGTCTATAGCTAGTGCCAAAAATCTTATAGATCATGGGAAGCAATCAATTGTGCCTAGCTTGTTGTCCTTTTCTAATTTTCTTATTAAGAGTTCAAAAAGTTATGGTTTACTGCAAAATAAGTTACAATATTTCCACCTTGTGAAAGGAGACCCCAGGCCCAAATTTGATCCAGAAGGATATATGCAGAGGGCTAGAATGTCAGAGAGATTAAAAGCCATAGAAAATGTGCCATTAATGATTCATTACTTCATTAGGAATGTGGAAACAGAGGAAGCAATCAAGAAGAGGTTGATGTTTGATAAGGTAGCTAAAGCATATGAATAGAAATTGAGGAGGGGCAAGATCAACAAAGAAATCGTGGAAGCAATTGATGACCCCATGGCCAAAGTGAAAATTCTAATGTCTCATGAATTGGAGATTCTAGATAATATAGTGATATTATATGTCTTTAGAGAAAGGATTAAAGATCCTAGGGAGACTACTTCCATTGCCCTCTTATCCCTTGAATCCACTCCGAAATTTTTTAACATAGAAGAAGATGTGCCACCCGTTGGGTTTGGAATTGATCATGACATGGATCTAGGAATAAGACAACCCTATAAGATGGAAATTCATGATGTCATAATCCTTGAGCATGAGGAATTTGTTTCAGATCAGGAGTTTGTTAACACTCCTGAGGTTGAAACCTTCTTATATCAATACAAAGGTAGGATGATCAGGCAGCGGATGGGAAACATGATAGAGGAAGACACTCTATGAATGGTGTGGGAGGAAATCAATGTTGAGAGAAGAGAAATGACCCCGAAAAGAGGAAGATGACTCCTCAAGGATGCTGGTGTGATATTTTACCTTGGGTAGGAAATGAAAGCTGCTATTATGTTTGACAACTTCAGGAGAAAGCAGCATAATGACAAGTAATTATTACCAAAGGAGGTTGATAGGATCTTTATAGGTTTAGGGTATGATCTAGAGAAAATGGCATTGTTTCTATGGTCTCTATATCCAAGAGGCAAGAGGCCCCTATTGGTAGACACAGATGAAGTATTTGGCCACCTCATGAAAGTTGGAAAAATAGACCCTAGGATCATTGCCTAGTTAAACCTTGATGTTGTGAAGATAAACAAAGAACAAGTTGAGTTCTTGGTGAGGTAAAACCAAATTGTCAAAGGCCTTTATGAGAAAGCACAGGAAGAGAAACAATATTGGTAGGATAAGGCATTACAATTGGAATCGGCCCCAAGGATTATAGAGGTTGGACTTGCTACTTATGAAATTGATAAAGACATACTTGAAACAATCTAGGACACTTCATACTGGAGGTATAAGAGAGAGAAGGGGAATAGATTGCTCAAAGTTGCACAAGCTCGCACTATCAAGTTTGTTGATGACATAGTTGATGCTCGTTTTAAGGTTATGCTAAAGTATTCTTAAGACTTTTGGAAGATGCACACTGGTACCATTAAAGCATACACAAAGCATATGAGATTGCATGAACAAATATAGGAGATCATGACCACTCACGACTCTATGACTCCAGAGGATAAGAATGAAGCAGATACCCTATCAAAGGCACACAATGAATTTAGGGACAAGTTGAAAAATGCCATCCAATTCCTGGAGAATGAACAATCAATCCAATTTCCAGCCATGCTTTGTGATGGAGAACTCATGTCATTGAGATACTGGTAACTTCAATTGACAGGTTTCATGAGCCCAGTCAGAGGACTATTCGATGAGGATGGGGATCTAGCTCCATATGTGATCCGAATGATAGAAAGATCCTATACCATGGAGAGTGCAATAAAGAAATGGGCCTCAGACTTCTAGTGTTACTAGGATAATGATTATATAAATCATATTGGTATGCTTAATTTGTTTATGTCTAAGTTTAACAGACTATAGTTGTTTAGTTCACAAGGGGTGCACCCCTTCATTTCACAAAGACTCATGATTCTCATACATATGAGAAGGTTTTGAAATACTAGTCATCATCAGATAGTTTAAGATCTCTGCAATAATTTATCAAGACTTTGTTAATGCAAAATAGTAGACTTTGCTTTCTTTTATGTAGGTTGTAGAACATATTGTCATGGGTATCAATTTCATGTGATATTATCTACAATAGATAAGGTTTCTTGAATTTATTGGTGTGGAATGTTGGTGAATGTAATGTCCCTTCTTATGAATTCTTAAGAATAAGGAATTATTTAATCACATGTGACTTCCTTTTTTAAGTAATTAACTCAAAACCTTCATGAGAACTGATATATACAATAGTACTTACCACTTACATTAAGAATGATGGTTATAATCTGCTATATTGATATATTTATCCCTCTAATTGGTACAGTTGATATCTAAAGTGATAAATGATCTACAAATATTATTGGGTTACGATGAAAGTGATACTCAGAACTCATAATGTATGGTCCCTATCAAACTGATAACATATAATATGTTTGCCATGTCTAAAATAACATATAATATGTAGGGACATTACAGTGAATGCTATCTTTAATTTGATTAAATATTCAATTTGATCATCAGAAGTATGTTGGCACAAAAAAAAAAACAAGTACTAAAAGACAAAAGAAAAGTAAAGGTTTCATAGCACTGACCTCAAGTTGAGCACAACTACTAGTATGAATATCATTCACATACTGCTTGAATTCATCATCATCACTATCAATATCAGTAGCTCTATTGGCATCAATTTGTTTTTGTTTTTATTGTTTCTTTGATAAAATTTCTCTGCATGTAGTTTAAAAAATTATCCATATGAGGAGTAATTCATTTAAAAAATAGTCAACAAAAGGCAAAATTTCATAGATTCGTTGTTCTATATATGATCAAAATACATTTGCATACATATTCAAAATACAATATAAAGATGATATATGTGAGAATCAAAATATTTAGGGATAGACTCTTACATGATCTGAATCCATGGAATCATGGTCATTCCATGCATAAATCATAGGCTTAACAAAGGTAGCCAATTGCTAAACATTCTCAGTGAGACTGTGTAAGAAACTCATTATATCTTCTAACCCTTCATTTGAGTTGACATGATTTTGTGAGGCTCTTAGTGAGCGTTCAATAGATGGATAAGAAATCTTTGTGGATGAACTAGATTTGCACTTCATACTACCTGCTTCTCTATTACTATTTTCCACCTAAAATAAAATATCAATTTTAACATATAGTTAGTCTGAAATTTCTTTAATTAAATATCACAAAGTAGATTGGACCAAAAAGTCATACACTTATTCTTAATTTGTCCATTTTGGCTTGCAACTTGCCTCAACCAAATGACATATATTCAACACTCACATTATCTCTTGCTTTCTTGCCTTTGTGACTCATTGTCAAATATTCTTAACAACACATGCTTTCTTTCAATGCCTCCCACTATTTTGGAGATAGAGTGGAGTAATCGGACCTCTTTGTTCCCTCTATGATTGCTTCTCTACAATTGTATCTAAAATTGTTCATCAAAAGTCTCATATTGTTTTTATAATATTTTCTTGAGTTTTATCCGCCAATAGTGTCAAAGCCATTTTCTATTTTTTTAATAACAATTTCCACTCTTTGTGGATCTTGGTCTGCAAAATTTGATTTGCATACATCCAAATGGGCCCTACATCTTACGCCCAACTCAGTGGCCCACCTTGCAGCATTTTTCCCAATGAGTTCACCATCTCTTGACACCTCAACCAAGAACGCCTTCTTCCCTTCTGATTTTCTTTCTTTTACATTCTTCTCTACAGATCTATATAAATCTTGACTCAATCTCTTTCTTTTAACAAAAGCAGCCACATCTTCTATTAAACCAATACCAATATTTCTAATTGATCTAGTACTTCCATCAAAAGTTATAGATGCAACAACTTCACTCTGAGCCACTAAAACTTCATGCTCCTCTGCCACATTATATATGGCATGAGTAGATAGATCACTAGTGATCACTACATATTTCACTTCAAACACATCCTTTAAACTTGAATAAATCATTTGCACATTCATTGTTCCTTTGCTCTCTTGTTTTTCAATAATTTCTCTTAGACTTTGTGTTAAGTGATCACTATGTGGTATATTAGGTTGCACATCACCATGTGGTATATCAGGTTACACATCACCATGTGCTTTGTGAGATTGCACATCACCGCAACTATAGTTTTCACCAAGTACATTTATTGAGTCACAAAAATGTTTCCTTCTACGAGTTGGCCGCATTGTATCTTTATTTTATTTTCATTTTTTCTCTGCTTTTTCTCTGCATTGCTTTTCTTGGCTGAAAAATAAAAAAAATATCATATCATGTCTTATATACATAAAACTCTTTCCTATTAAATTTTATTAAACAATATTAAACAAATAATATACTACTTAGTGGATTTACAGCTTGCCTGTTTGTCAAACATAGATGCGATAAAAAACATTATTTTTGGCCACACATTTTTCACAAGAGCGCTCATAATCTATGATTGGAACTTTAGAAATATGATCACTATCATCTAATTTTTACCTTAAATTCTTTTTCCTCATTTCTTGATGTCCAAATAAATAATAATGTATAATTAGCTCATCGAACCCAACAATTCACAAAGCATATCTCAGTGAATCATAGTTAGATACATAGAACAATGAATCATCTAGAGCAGGTATAAGGTAGTAACAAACCATACCATGATAGTCATAGAGCTAAAAGATTGTCATTATATAGCAGTCCAAATAGATGTAGAGCAATCCATGATACAAAGCTAGAGTAAATTACAGTCTAAGATAATGACCATCTACAAAGACATTTCATCAAATGCTTGTCTTGTAGCCATTACTGTTATAAGGCACAACTAACAGTCACAGTGTAGCATGGTTACAAAGATTAAAGCTAACATATTCATATAGAAACTTTGTTCAACATTAAAGATTTCAAACAATATTATTTAGATGGTCCGTGTTCTTACAACATAAAAAAGTCTTAAAACAACATAAATGTCTTAAATAAAAAGTCATAAAATGGGGCTCATCAATAATCATCTGCATTGCCAGTGAGACCAGAATCTTGATCACTGGTGTCTACATCTGCTTGATTTTATTCCTCCTCATAATTTGATAAATGTAATGCATTCTCTCTCCCAATTTCTTCATCTGTAATCAAAATTTCTTCTTCAAATAGTCCCTCATTGTCTTCATCCACTTCTTCGAATGTTTCTTGTAAATTAGCATATTGCGCATCAGGCATTACATCGACAACTTCCATGAATTTTCGTTTTGAATGAGACTCTGTTTGAATGACATAAGACCATCCTAGGCTTCTTGCATCATCAATTAGAAATGACTGGTTAATTTGAAGAGGGGAAACATACGGCTCATCTGTCTCTAATAAAAATTGTCGTGTATTTGCACACACAAATCCATACTCATCATATTATACCACAAATGGTCAGAGCCACTTACATTTTAATAATATAGGACTATTTTCACCAAAATCCACTTGAATAATAGCCTGGATGAATCCAACTTAAAATTTCTTCTCATTTCCATGAAGAAATTTAGCACTAACAACACAATCACAATTAGTCTTTCCTTTATCTTTTTCTTATTCATCCATCTCATTCTTATTGGGCCACAATGTTCTAGTTCATATTCTAGATGTATCAAAAGATGCATAGAAATGTTAAAGATAGCTGCTGAAATTCTCGTTCCAATAGACAAAGGACTTCAACAACCTCCTCCCTCAAACTATAAAAGTTCAAAGGATCTAATATATGTAATCTCATTCTCTTTAATATTAGGCCCAACCTTATAATTTCCAATCTCGACCCCTTTGCCAAACTTGATATATTTACCATAATAGGTAAGATATTCTCAATTATGACATGATAGTCATGGGTCTTGAAGCGTCTTAAGCTATTAATGTCAGTTTGTCTTCTAATGCTACTACTTACATATCTAGTGGGAACGAAACTCTGAGACATCAACTGTAAGAATTGTGCATGTTGTTCCTTTGTCCAAACTTAAGGAGCATCGGGTTTTCTATATTTTCCATTATCATATTTTTCAATCCAAATATTTCGACTAATCTTTATTTCTTGAAAGTCTTCACATGATTAAATAGTATCTAAGGCACCAAAAAGAGTTTCTATAATAACATAGGCTATATTTTTCTTGGTATGCATAAAGTCAACAATATTCCTAATGGCTATATCCTTAAAGTATGACAACTTATACAATGTGCACAATCGTTTTACACCGCTTTCATTACATGGATCATTTTTACTACCCACAATCCCATCATTTTCAATTAAATGATATTCTTTTCTATCCATACTCAATAATTTAATCACCTATTATTAGCAATGGCGCTTCACGATTCTCTTCTTGACCGTTGAAATGTGTTTTTTGCTGACGATATGGATGATCCATTTTAAGGTAAGCACGGTGTCCACAATAAATACACTTACACAATTTTTTTTGAGTGCCTCACAAAATCCTTAAAGTCGCAAGAAGGACATCCATGGTATCCATGAATAGAGAGACTAGATAATGTGTCATACACAGGAAGATCATGAATCCTAAACAATAAGGAAGCTCTTAAAGTGAATTTGATTGAATGGCCATCCCTTAAAGATTGAATTGCTTCAATTCCTTTTCACAATTCCATTAGCTCATCATACAATGGCTCTAGATAAGCATCTATTGTTTTTGAAGTCACACTTCTATTTCCTAGTATAATCAATGATAACATTAAGAAAAATAGTTTAGTAGCTAACCATGGAGGCAAGTTATAATTTATTAGAAACTCTAGCCAAGTTGACCATTTAATACTTTGATTTGAGAATGGGTTCACCCCATCTAGAGCCAAACCCAACCTTATATTACGAGGATCTTGAGAAAAATCAGGCCATCTATTATCAAATTCCATCCACGTCCTTGAATCAATAACATGTCATTGTTTTCCATTGGTGCTCTTATTTTGGGGATGCCACTACATAAGTTCAACAATGTCTCTGTACCTATACATTCAGAGTAATCATGGGATTATCAAAAAGTGGCGAGAACTTTTCTAGGAACCACAACTGATTTCAACCCTTGTCTATACCTTGCTTAATGACATTTCAGAAATTCACTGTCACTTGCAAGATTTTTGCGAAATAATACAAAAAATTCACACATGTGTGGATGTTTTCATACCCCAAGATGAGCTTGCTGATTTTCTTTTTACATTGACTTTGTTTTGTTGGCAATGCGGAGTCAACTGGTAATAATGAACTTATTAATGCCAATAACTGATCTACACTCTCATTTGTCCAACCATGCAACACTTGCAAGTTAAGAATTTGAAGGATTGTTGTCAAATGACTTAACTTACAATTAGCATAAACAGGCTTTAAAGCATCCTCCATTGACTTGGCCCAATCATCTCTTAGACCCTCATTCAACATTCTATCAACTTCAAACCCTTTGTCAAATATTTATGCCTCTTCATCTATGTTTGGTGCCACTTCACCTATGTTTTCTGCCACTTCATCTATGTTTTCTGCCTCTTCATCTCTCATAGTCTACAATTCTATCATATCTTCATAATAATTGTAATACCAAGGGCTTATACAACTATGCCCACAACTTATCATATTGTGATAAATCACATTTTTCTTTTACCTTTCCACCAAGACAATCATTACTTGAACATGGATATTTGTCCAAGCTCCTCTCATTAGCTACTCTTTCATCATGTGCATGATATTAATCTGTAGTCAACATTTGACACTGACCCATCTGTAATATTCTACAATCTAGTATTGTTTTGAGATCTTTCTTACATTCTGATACCGTAATAGAAAGAAGAGGATACAACAAGTCATTATTTTAAGATCTATCTTACATTAATTTGAAGTTTACCTACTAAGAGTGGAATATGTGTTTGTTTCCTATCAGCTTACTTTCAAAAATGAGGGTTTCAAATTACCTCTGAATTTGCTGCAAAGGGACTCGTTGACTTGAAATTCATTGCAGCAAACTTCGATTTCCTTTCCTGCCTTTTCAAAAGTCTCCAGGTCCTATCCAAACAAGATTTATTGCCCATGCAAGTGCTTCAATGCCTATCCATGAGAATAACAAAAGTAAAAAATAATCCAAATATGACACATTAAAGGCACATTCAAGTACCTAGTGATATTCAATGATGACACATTAATGATTTATAATATGATGCAAAGAAATTTAAATACTACATAATCATGAAAGTTTTATTTAATACATAAATTTATACAAGATGGAAATCTCATTTTATATATCTTACTATTGACATAGCCATTGCACTTTATTTGGTGCAAGTGCTAGTTATTTTGTGGATGACTAATGGAAAGAAGATGAAAGCTATGCAGTTTACATGGCACTAGTCTTTTCAAGTAAATGTTAAACTCAGTTAGATTAGTTGTTGTGACAAGAAAATAGTGGAGTAGTATTGGAAGTTAGAATAGTTGATAGATCCATTCCAGCAGTGGATTCAAAAATTGTCTCATAAGAGTTATACATGAGATTCTAGGAATTACTAACTCTTTAGCCCAAGAGGAGGAAGGCATTGATCAGTCATTAAGTTACATTTAATCAATTCAAATATTTACATTTTTCGTTTTTAGTTTGAAGATATAAGAAAGAAACAAAAAAAGGAAGTAGGGATAAATAGAAGAAGCTAAAGAATTTTATCTCAGAAAAGATATATCATTTTGAGATAAACAATCAAAATCAAAATATAGTAGACAGGAACAATTTGCTATAAAAAAACATCATCTTGAAAAATTCATTGGTGAAGAGGTATACTTTCTTAGGTCCTACAGAACCTAAAGTGTAGGGAGTGAATAATCCTAAAGGAACACTTTGTAAGTTGGTCAAATCAGTTGGAGGGTTTGAAGATAGGATTTGGTATAACCTTATAACTTTCCAATCTATTGATTTGGGAACCAAATGGATCCATGAAAATATAAAAGAAATTATCAAAATGGATGAATACAATAATATATATCCTCTTAATCCCAAAATAAATCAGTTGAATCACTAAAAAAGCAACTGATTTTCACATTTTCCAGGAAAGAGTCCAAAACAAACAAGATTGAGATCTGAGTGCCTAATAAAAAAACTGCATAAAAAGACTTGATATCTAAATAGGAGACATTAAGAGGTTTTTGACTTTCAGCAATGACGGTTTCAAGTTACCTCTGAATTTTTTGCAGAGGGCCTTGCTGACTTTAAATACGTTGCAACAAACTCTGAATTCCTTGCCCACCTTTTCAAAAGTCTTTAGGTCCTATCCAAACAAGCTTTATCACCCATGCAAGTGCTTCAATACCTATCCATGAGAATAACAAATGTAACAAGTGATATTCAATGATGACACATTCAAGGCACATTAAAGTAACTAGTGATATTCATTGATGACACATTCAAGGCACTCTTTGATCAAAGAACAATAGTAAGACTTGGGATAAGATAGTGTCTTATCGGCAACAAACTATGATATGGTCAAATCCAAAGATTATGGACAATAATAAGCCAAAATAAATGACAGAGGACAATAATAAGCCAAAATCAATGACAAAGGACAATAATAAGCCAAGAATCTTAGCTTAATAAATGCAATAACCAATACATAGTAATAGATTCAATATTTTAGTATCAAAGAACACTACAAGGTAACATCTCAAAAATTGCAGAAGCCAAACAATATAATGAAGAATATGCATGCTTAATCAAAATGACACTATCATATGTTTCCAATATACTTTGATATGATAGTCAAATAATGGTTAATTTAAACTACATATTTTAAATAAGACTTATTTGATTATATAGAAAAGATAAATGGAAATTTTGTCCAATTGACATGAAGATAAATGATAGTCATTGCTAAAATCAATTTAAAGTGTATTCATTTAGGGACCTTTCATAAAATATTGTCAACTTTCACATCATAAAAAGATCTTTAAATATTCATTGTTTATAATGATAAGAATTTGGTTGTTCCATACACCTTCCTTTACTATTTTAAAAATCCCATTGACCAAAATATTGTGTAGCAGTAGTATGGAGTGCATTTATCTATTTTATGCCCAAAGATTTCATCATACAACTTTCTTTTAAAAGGCACCCAAAATTTGATCAGTAGTTACTTCCAAAATCTCTAAAATAACCCTACTTCTTGTTGTTGGCATCAGTTCTAAGATGTTATAGCAAGGGTTTCTATATTTTAAATGTCTCTATTAAAATATCCATTACACCCCCAACATTCAATTGTTGTGCTAGTATATAAGAAATATATGCATATCAAACCTTGTTCCTAAAATCTTTATTTTTTGTAATCATGGAAGCATTATATAATTTAAATGAAAACAACCAAAAGAATGTAGAGAGATAAAAAAAAATCTATAGAGCAACTATTTTACATACCTCAAATACAAAATCATAGGGTGGAACAAAAAAAAATGGTAAATCAAGGAGAGAATGAAAGATCCACACCAAATTCCTATACAATGTAGTCCAGTTGAAGGATTTTTATTCAACACAAGATGGTGAAGGGGTCATTATGATTATTTTTTTGAAGGTTCATAAGTTAAAGGTAGTCACTACCATATAAAGAGTGAATAAATTGAAGAGCTTGATGAACTGCCAGCGTAGCATGAGGATGTATGATGTTAACAATAGCAAAATGATATTATGATGGTAGCAAAACTACAAAAAGTTTTGTTTTTTTAGCATGACAGCAACCAGCTTGAGCCCATGAATGATAGGAATCCTATTGTAGAGTATCAACCTTTGTTGAACGAGGGTGTCACATTTTTTTGAGGCTCAATCAGTGTAAGGATTCCTCTTTGCTTCATAAGTAGGTGAAGAAATATGAATGCACGAAGTTGGTAATGGTGGTTACTACGATATATTTTAGTTGAAGGATTTTCATTCAACACAAGATAGTGAAGGGGTCAATACTGACAATAATATACGTGCAAATTTTGTTTGCATCTTTGTATAAAACATGACATGAGTTGAAAAGTTTGAAAATTAAATATGAAGTGGTTTCTTCGATTCACCATTTTGTATATAAGAAGAGAGGAGAGGTTGATGTCTTTGTTTATTTGCCTATGAAAAAATGATGAAATGGGTCATGGTTATTATTAAAACCATAAGTTGAATACATGAGATATTCCTTGACTCAAATGAATGATAGTGTACTGATTTCTTCAAAACCTACTACTTTCTTCCCTAGCTCTCTTTCCTCTCAGCTACATAAGACTATTTTTACTTGTAAAACTATTGATCTGGATTGGTTGAGTTCTTGTTTCCTTTGTGAGAACGAACATTCCAAAAGGAGCTACAGGTATGCTTATTAAGGCCCTAGTAGTTTGAGGTTAGATGTAATGCCCCGCCAGGAAACCCCGAAGGGATAAGCCAAAATTACAAGAATAGAGTACAATTTTTTTTTTTTAAAGTTACAGCACATAAGATGCAACAAGATATCAAAGATTCAGATTACATAGCGGAAGACATCATCTAACACCTAAAGAGTTTCCCAACGAGATTACTTAAATTCACAATTCACTTAACTCACACCATTAAACCATAAGCTGAATATCTTAAAAACGAGATAATTCATAATCAGGATAATTTCTTTCAAAAGATGGAAATACAAGTCACAAGAAAGGATTCATCCATTAAGATCCATTCATAATTCTCATTCAAGCTTTTCATATAAAATTACAAACCATACATCTAACATTCTAATACACTAGGATTTCATCATAACATAAGAGATCTTTCCAAGCATATTTAAATTCCTTAACAACAACTGAGCATAATTCATTACTCTAAGTTACATCCTTTCATATTCCATCTTATTTCATTTTAAAAGACGATTACATACAAGCATCAACGATAAATCTCATCTAAACCACTTACGCATTCGATCAACATGGCATTCAAGAAGGGACTGAATATAAGCATTTAAAGTTAATTCCCATTTATCCACTTAACCATTTTAACATAAGCTAAATATACATGATAAAGCTGAATAAAGGAAACATAAGAGAATACATCACATAACACCATAATGATCTCGGAGTTCACCCCTAAAGGGCTACATCTCCGGGTCTGCTCAACTGCAAGACCCCTCTGATAATTAATAAAGGTTAAGAATACAAGAGGATACACTATACAATCCAGCCATGAAGGTGATACATAAACAATATACAAACGACCGCACCGGTCAATTAATACATAAACGATCCTTTAAAAGAATAGGATCTAGCTGAACATAATCAAGCTAAAAAAAAGGTCCAGAAGAGCATCCACAACACTGAGCCATCACCACCCAAGTCTAACATGAAACCGACACAACCAAGGGTAGAGACAAAAGAAAGACTCACAAAGGTACTCCTAACAGGACAAAACGACAACACACTAGCGAAAGTAGGGACAATTGTCATCATACAACCTGGTATGGATACCCTGGCAAGTCTTCATAGGTCCCGGTCCCATATACTGGGTCACCCTGGCAACCTAATCCGAGCTTCCGGCCCATCCAAGCCTCATGTGGACCCACACATCCTCTCGTGAAGACAAGGAAGATGGTTTGCCATTTCAGGCCTTCTCACAGCATGTCGAGTCTATGATAGCACTCATCCCATGTGTGAGGCACATTTATCTTATTTAGAGATTACATTCTAATCTACTTAGGTTATCACTTATTAGACTCACTTTCGATGGGTTACCCAGCAGCCACTTTAGGCGCGGCCCCCAATCGAAAGCCACTTTCCCATACGACACTAGACTAACTCAGACGAACTCAAACCAATGAATACACATGGTCAGATGAACGGAGTTCAAGAAGAGAGAAACAATCATTTGGTCAAACACGACTCATAGATGCACACTTACTAACGGTACTCTCACTAGAGACCTGACTAACAAGGGTCAACCACAATCATCATTCGACTCACACACAAGGAGGACATGATCAAAACAACACTACCACAATACAACAGTCAACTCGAAATCGAGGACTGATACATGAACACCAAATCATCCATACGACAGGGTCCTACTAAACAAAGCAAAACATGCCATTTCATAAATAAAAGCGAATACAGCAATTAAACTCGCAAGGCAATAAACAGGAAAGACAATATTTCTTCAAATTGATTTAATCATGACAAGTCGATCAAGTTTTCTACAAGATCTAAATCAGCTTACAGTTATCTACCTCATCGAGGGATAGGCTGTTCTTGGTTTTCTAACTCCTAAGGTTCAAAGCATCGAACAGGCAAATTAAGCCATAATGAGTTTTTAAACCAATTCATATTAATAAAATCAGACAACTATTAATCAAATAAATGAGATATTTAATCTCCAATAAAGCATCATTAACATACTGGGCTAAAACCGACCTCTACAGTTTCGCATTTTCCAAACCCAGATGCATAATATGAATCATGGAAATGTAATTATAAAAAAGAGAGTCTAAAAGGAGATGATCATTTCCAAAAGAACATCGTTTCAATTCCTAATGATCCATGGTTAAATAACCGTTTCTAATATCTCCAAATGACTTGTAACATTAAAAACTTCAACAATATATTTATATGGAAAATAAGTACGTTTAAACTCAAAAGGATTTTTCCAATATCACAATATTTGATCTACCCCAAAACATTCACAGTTTGATATTAAATCTACAACAGAATCCACATTAAATAATATTAAAAACGTTACATATATTTTTTTGAGTTAAAAAAAAATACATTTTTTAAAAAAAACATCTTTCATAAATAATGGTACTCATATCATATGCATTTTTTTTAAATTACTAAAAAAATACATTAAAAAAAATGATTTTTAAAAGGAACTACGTTTTAAACAAAGTAAACGCATTTTTAAATGATGGAGACGAGCTGGGAAGGGCCGTGCCCTAACCCCAGCGTAGCGCCGCTCAACATGGCCAAGCGGCGGCGCCCTGCGGTGCCCGCATGTCCGCGGCGCCCTGCGGCCACCGCAGCCCTGCGGCCACCGCAGTGTGCCGCGGCCCGAGCCTTCAACGCCAGCGAAGGGAGGGGAAACAAGGGGACGAGTGGGGGGAGAGGGGAGGAGCGGGTGGAGCTCCGCTCCCCGCCCTCCACTCCAAACCCTCGGCTCGCTAAGCATAAAAAAAAAACATGCACAGCCAACAAAAAATAAAATGTTTTAAATTTAATTTGAACACACAGTTCGGAAACCAACTCAAACACCCAGTTCGGGTTTATTGAATTTTTCATCCAGCTCGATTTCAAAATAAAAGAAACAACGCACAGGGCAAAACCAATATATTTTTTTTTTTTTAAAACAAAATACACACAATCTGAAAATTACCACAAAGGCCCAACACAGGTCATTTGATAAAAATTCCGATTCTTTATAAATTCGAATTAAACGAACTGCGTTAGAAATCAAATTTTCTTGATGGTTTTTTTCATCCCTCCCAATAACAAAGGGTTTCAAACACCCAAACAGCAATGAGGAAAATACCCATCTCCATTAAAATTTCCAGCCATATTCATAATGAACATTCAAATTGATTTTCAATAACCAATTCAGAATCCTACCTTAACTCGCAATCCTGGTATGGCTGAGGGAGAGCCCACCTATCAGATCTAGCAACATTCCTTTCCAAAACCTCCAAAATTTCTTCCCAACCAAAATCCTCTCCAATTTTGTCCATCCCCCAAAAATTAGGTTATATGGAAGAGTTGACCAAAATTTCATTTTTGGAATAAAAATCTTTATTTACAAATAATTCTCCACATAATCCTTTCTAACTATCACCACAAAATAACTTGCTTTTCAAATCAAAAATCGATTTCCTCATTTAAACAAATTTAATCTTTCAATTCAAATAAGCCAACAGAACACAATTAACTCTATGGCGATAAAATCTAAAACTTTCTTTTTCAACAGCATAAATGAAACGCATTTAATATTCGAAAATAGTCATTAATCGAATTTACTCCCAATTAAAAACGAGCAAATCAATATCAACGAAAATCGCATAACGGAAACCAGATTAATCTAGTCCATTAATCTCTAATGCACAAACGCATAAATAATCTAAATAATTACCAAGGACTAATTAATCAATTTCACCAAACACACCAGGCATGCAAACCGAGAAGGTCAACCAAACAGACGACTCACAAACCCAAACAAAAGGGATTACCGACGACGACTAGCGATGCTCACTGGAGCACGACTAAGGCCAACTAGGGTCTTACGACCAGCTAATCCTACTCTATGGATTAAAAAGGTACACTCAAACCTACAATCCAGGTGAAGACGAACCTCGCACTCATGCGGCGTTGTACCTGAAATTTCCTGCAACCAAAGATCATACATGCATACATATATACAATTTTAATGAAGTCATTAGTCCGATACTAACATCACGAAATAGGGACACTGACAAACTTGCATACAACTAGAGAGAAAACCACATCAATAGCTATGCGTAACATCAACATCTGACTATCACATAATATTAAGATAATCTAATCAAGATTAAACCAAGGTTAGAGATCGATTACGGTAGGGGTACTACATTCTCCCCCCCTAGGTTCCGACTTACTCCTGGAAGTCGTAAGGCTAGATGGAGAACATGTCGTACGCATCAGCTCTGAAACTCATTCAACAAAGATCAAATTGCACATAGAAATCTTTTCATAAATAAATGAAATATTATTGCAAATCCTTTACAAACGCCATTATCAATTGGCAAGATACATCTAAAACCATACATTCCTTAAAATATTCTAGGAATTATCCACAATCATAGCAGAGAAAACAGGAATTTTTTTTTTCATTACACCAAATTAAATCATTACAAGGAGGTAAACAACAATTACCATAATCATCGACCAAAAATGACAAGAAAACATGCCATAATGATCAATTTCCTTTACCAATCCATCTTTATCATAAGATTTAATAACATAGAACTAGCTCAAAATATCAATTTCTACAGCCAAATTAGCTTTCATGAAATAAGAGCAACAAAAATAACTCAATTGTTACACTTGCCAGGAATAAGAAAACCTTTCCAATGACTATGTCCCATAACATAGTGACAAGCTAACACAATTTACTCCATGATACAAATAATAACCATCCACATAACTGGAATGCATAACAAAAAAGGCCACATGTGAGCATGTCTAATGCTCGGTCAATGATAACGTGCACGATCAGCATCTCAATGCCTGATCTCAGAACAACAATAAGATCATAAAAATCCAATATCTCACTCAAAGGCTTGATGGTGCTAGGCACACCATAGCGGTGCTACCTTCCATACAAGACCTTCGTGAATATCCCTTGTTGTGCAAGGTGTTTAGCCTCCAAGAGATAGTCACCACACATAGGTAGGTAGTGGATGCTAGTTGCGTCACAGCCTCACATACCCCCATCCTCAAGGTTCCTTGCGTCTACTCCCTCGTATACACTCATCCAAACCCATCTCCTACGTTCTTGGAGAGGAATTCACATTGCAACACAAGACCAGCATCCGAAAACAATAATGATAAACTAGTTTAGCTACCAAAGTACAGAAGAATAAAGATAATAAATCCTCAATTCCAACAGTAAGGCAAGAAAATAATCCGGAATCTCAACACCAAATCAAAAGTGCAAAAGATCACAAGATCGTGGCCAAACCTTCAAAATCAAAGTAAAATAAATTGCTGATCCCCAAAGAAATATAAAGAATATCACAATTGCACGTAACATCACTGTGTGACTAGGATCTAGCCACCAACGAGGAAGGAAGGAACAACTGACTAGCTATTGCAGTAGCTCATCATGTGGTGCGACATAGTCACACTATCCACATGGCATGGCGGTGTGCACCTCGACATCACCCCGCATCACGTCGTCACGTGGCATGGCAATACCCCAAGTGGAGAAAACACACAATGGACGTATCCCGCATGGTAGTGCACCTCGCAGAAAAAGCACGCGCAAGCCACATCCCGCATAGCGACGTATCTAGAAGGATACTCGTCGTAAGTCAGAGGTATACATGACTATGGTCCACCCACATGCCCACCAACACAAACTAACTAGCGGCACAAGTGAATAAACCTACCTTTCATGAAGACAAGGCAAAGGATCCTCCAAATCATACCATCACTATACACAAGAATCACCATCCAAACTGCTCAAATAAGGAAGAGGAATAGGCTGACACACATAAACCTATAAATAGGTTCATCAAAGGGAAAGTATTGAGTACACCTTGATACAGTTTAGTAGTACAACTATATCATTCCTCAAAGTAGAGAAGCTAAAGTCGCTTCGCGCCGACATTACTCGTACGCCAATCCATACTATTCAAGGAACGGTCGCTTCGAATACTACCCCCTTAACATACTAAGTTACCCACAACCCGAGGTTTGGTACTCAGTAGGGAAACAAATAAACAACATCACATAAACAGTATGGTTTCCCATACTCATAAGCAACATATCCTCCATGGTTGATTACTTCACCAATCCATGGGCACATAAGATAAGCACTGGTTTCTTACAATACACGCAATTACACTAGCACTGGTTTAGTCACATTTACGGGGAGTACTTTTCAGTACGCTAACATCTATTCAAGGAAGATTTTAATTATGCTTTCTATATAAATAACTGAATCACGTTTACTCTAGATTCAAGTACTGAAATTATTAACAATACACAATTATATAAGGAAATGACATTATTCCTACATCTTTCTCGAATCTTACTAAGCATTCATAACTAAATTACTAGCTAAGCAAATTCATTTCTAAAGCTTAAGACTTTCATCTATCACTATGAAGCCAAAAGTGAACATACAATTTCACATGTTCTATAAACATTCCATTTAAATCAAAACACTCTATAATACCATTTCTAAAAATCTCATGATTAGGCAAAGAGAAGGGAAAGAGAGTTTGATAACCAAACTATTTCCTACCAAGACACAAGATCAATCAAGATCACGCTATGATATACATTTCCAACAATTATGGTTGCAACAGGAGGTTCTAGATTTCCAAACAAAACAGAGATCAAGCGAAGCAATCTTTCGATAATGCAAGACCTCTTAAGAATGCTCACTTATAATAATACAATTCAGACACATGTCATAATTTGCAACCTATTAAAGAAATCACATTACAATCAAAGATAAGCAAAGATCTATTACTCAAATAAAACATATTAATGCATGCACATCAAACAAGCTTTCCATTCGCACTTTCTAAACACATTAAGGTAATTACATATACCCAAAAGCGAGTTCAATGGAGCATTTGCTAAAATAAATTTTCAATCAACTGGTTTAATGAAACACATAAGACAATCTTTTGGAAAACACATTAATACTCTCTCAAAGCTACAATAACATGCTCCCTTTAACACTTCTTCTACAACTAAGCAGTTTCACATAATTCAACTATTCGCATAGCAATGCACCTTACTAAGGTAGAATTTAATCATGCTACTCCTACAAAACACACATGGAGAATTCTTTAAACGTACACATGCAGTTTTCTCCCAATAACCAAAATAAATTTTCAAACCCATAGCCCTTTTAATAATCTAAAAACATAGGCATCATAAAGCTCACACAAGGGTTCAAGAAATCACACTCCTTTCTCTTGCAACAGAAACTCAAATCAAAGATAATTACACATATCCTAATCATTTTAATTTCCAGAAGAGAGAGAGGAATGGCGATAATCATTTAATTTTCTATAAAATAAGCATTCAATAATTTCCATACTAGTCCTTCAAATGGACAACATTAAGCTAGATCATAATCTTAAACAAACATAATACGCACTTTCAGATTCAAGACAAGCACGGACTGACCCAAATGGATTGGTCTAAAGAGTTCAACACTCAATAAGGGAAGGTACATACGACCCTCTTTCAAGATAAGAGTAATCGTAGACCAAGACATCAATAAGCAACAATGCACAAATAAGCACTCAAACACCAACATCAAGAAGGTGAAAACAAGGTGTGAACACACACGTTCCACACAAGCTAAGGTCTGCTCAATCACTCACATGCAAAAGGAGGACAAGCATACACATAAGGTCAATACACCTCACACCAATAGAGGGCACACGCGACACCAGAGATCCCAATGTTTGCAACATGGGCTCTGATACCAAATGTAATGCCCCGCCAGGAAACCCCGAAGGGATAAGCCAAAATTACAAGGATAGAGTGCAAAATTTCTTTTTTAAAGTTACAGCACATAAGATGCAACAAGATATCAAAGATTCAGATTACATAGCGGAAGACATCATCTAACACCTAAAGAGTTTCCCAACGAGATTACTTAAACTCACAATTCACTTAACTCACACCATTAAACCATAAGCTGAATATCTTAAAAACGAGATAATTCATAATCAGGATAATTTCTTTCAAAAGATGGAAATACAAGTCACAAGCAAGGATTCATCCATTAAGATCCATTCATAATTCTCATTCAAGCTTTTCATATAAAATTACAAACCATACATCTAACATTCTAATACACTAGGATTTCATCATAACATAAGAGATCTTTCCAAGCATATTTAAATTCCTTAACAACAACTGAGCATAATTCATTACTCTAAGTTACATCCTTTCATATTCCATCTTATTTCATTTTAAAAGACGATTACATACAAGCATCAACGATAAATCTCATCTAAACCACTTACGCATTCGATCAACATGGCATTCAAGAAGGGACTGAATATAAGCATTTAAAGTTAATTCCCATTTATCCACTTAACCATTTTAACATAAGCTAAATATACATGATAAAGCTGAATAAAGGAAACATAAGAGAATACATCACATAACACCATAATGATCTCGAAGTTCACCCCTAAAGGGCTACATCTCCGGGTCTGCTCAACTGCAAGACCCCTCTGATAATTAATAAAGGTTAAGAATACAAGAGGTTACACTATACAATCTAGCCATCAAGGCGATACATAAACAATATACAAACGACCGCACCGGTCAATTAATACATAAACGATCCTTTAAAAGAACAGGATCCAGCTGAACATAATCAAGCTAAAACAAAGGTCCAGAAGAGCATCCATAACACTGAGCCATCACCACCCAAGTCTAACATGAAACCGACACTCCCAAGGGCAGAGACAAAAGGACGACTCACAAAGGTACTTCTAACAGGACAAAACGACAACACACTAGCGAAAGTAGGGACAAGTGTCATCACACAACCTGGTATGGATACCCTGGCAAGTCTTCATAGGTCCCGGTTCCATATACTGGGTCACCCTGGCAACCTAATCCGAGCTTCCGGCCCATCCAAGCCTCATGTGGACCCACACATCCTCTCGTGAAGACAAGGAAGATGGTTTGCCATTTCAGGCCTTCTCACAGCATGTCGAGTCTATGATAGCACTCGTCCCATGTGTGAGGCACATTTATCTTATTTAGAGATTACATTCTAATCTACTTAGGTTATCACTTATTAGACTCACTTTCGATGGGTTACCCAGCAGCCACTTTGGGCACGGCCCCCAATCGAAAGCCACTTTCCCATATGACACTAGACTAACTCAGACGAACTCAAACCAATGAATACACATGGTCAGACGAACGGAGTTCAAGAAGAGAGAAACAATCATCTGGTCAAACACGACTCATAGATGCACACTTACTAACGGTACTCTCACTAAAGACCTGACTAACAAGGGTCAACCACAATCATCATTCGACTCACACACAAGGAGGACATGATCAAAATGACACTACCACAATACAACAGTCAACTCGAAATCGAGGACTGATACATGAACACCAAATCATCCATACGACAGGGTCCTACTAAACAAAGCAAAACATGCCATTTCATAAATAAAAGCGAATGCAGCAATTAAACTCGCAAGGCAATAAACAGGAAAGACAATATTTCTTCAAATTGATTTAATCATGACAAGTCGATCAAGTTTTCTACAAGATCTAAATCAACTTACAGTTATCTACCTCATCGAGGGATAGGCTGTTCTTGGTTTTCTAACTCCTAAGGCTCAAAGCATCGAACAGGCAAATTAAGCCATAATGAGTTTTTAAACCAATTCATATTAATAAAATCAGACAACTATTAATCAAATAAATGAGATATTTAATCTCCAATAAAGCATCATTAACATACTGGGCTAAAACTGACCTCTACAGTTTCGCATTTTGCAAACCCAGATGCATAATATGAATCATGGAAATGTAATTATAAAAAAGAGAGTCTAAAAGGAGATGATCATTTCCAAAAGCACATCATTTCAATTCCTAATGATCCATGGTTAAATAACCGTTTCTAATATCTCCAAATGACTTATAACATTAAAAACTTCAACAATATATTTATATGGAAAATAAGTACGTTTAAACTCAAAAGGATTTTTCCAATATCACAATATTTGATCTACCCCAAAACATTCACAGTTTGATATTAAATCTACAACAGAATCCACATTAAATAATATTAAAAACGTTACATATATTTTTTTGAGTTAAAAAAAAATACATTTTTAAAAAAAAACATCTTTCATAAATAATGGTACTCATATCATATGCATTTTTTTTAAATTACTAAAAAAATACATTAAAAAAAAATGATTTTTAAAAGGAACTACGTTTTAAACAAAGTAAACGCATTTTTAAACGATGGAGACGAGTTGGGAAGGGCCGTGCCCTAACCCCAGCGTAGCGCCACTCAACACGGACAGGCGGCGGCGCCCTGCGGTGCCCGCAGGTCCGCGGCGCCCTGCGGCCACCGCGGCCCTGCGGCCACCACAGTGTGCCGCGGCCCAAGCCTTCAACGCCAGCGAAGGGAGGGGAAACAAGGGGACGAGTGGGGGGAGAGGGGAGGAGCGGGTGGAGCTCCGCTCCCCGCCCTCCACTCCAAACCCTCGGCTCGCTAAGCATAAAAAAAAAACACGCATAGCCAACAAAAAAAAAACGTTTTAAATTTAATTTGAACACACAGTTCGGAAACCAACTCAAACACCCAGTTCGGGTTTATTGAATTTTTCGCCCAGCTCGATTTCAAAATAAAAGAAACAACGCACAGGGCAAAACCAATATATTTTTTTTTTTTAAAACAAAATACACACAATCTGAAAATTACCACAAACGCCCAGCACAGGTCATTTGATAAAAATTCTGATTCTTTATAAATTCGAATTAAACGAACTGTGTTAGAAATCAAATTTTCTTGATGGTTTTTTTCATCCCTCCCAATAACAAAGGGTTTCAAACACCCAAACAGCAATGAGGAAAATACCCATCTCCATTAAAATTTCCAACCAAATTCATAATGAACATTCAAATTGATTTTCAATAACCAATTTAGAATCCTACCTTAACTCGCAATCCTGGTATGGCTGAGGGAGAGCCCACCTGTCAGATCTAGCAACATTCCTTTCCAAAACCTCCAAAATTTCTTCCCAACCAAAATCCTCTCCAATTTTGTCCATCCCCCAAAAATTAGGTTATATGGAAGAGTTGACCAAAATTTCATTTTTGGAATAAAAATCTTTATTTACAAATAATTCTCCACATAATCCTTTCTAACTATCACCACAAAATAACTTGCTTTTCAAATCAAAAATCGATTTCCTCATTTAAACAAATTTAATCTTTCAATTCAAATAAGCCAACAGAACACAATTAACTCTATGGCGATAAAATCTAAAACTTTCTTTTTCAACAGCATAAATGAAACGCATTTAATATTCGAAAACAGTCATTAATCGAATTTACTCCCAATTAAAAATGAGCAAATCAATATCAACGAAAATCGCATAACGGAAACCAGATTAATCTAGTCCATTAATCTCTAATGCACAAATGCATAAATAATCTAAATAATTACCAAGGACTAATTAATCAATTTAACCAAACACACCAGGCATGCAAACCGAGAAGGTCAACCAAACAGACGACTCGCAAACCCAAACAAAAGGGATTACCGATGATGACTGGCGATGCTCACTGGAGCACGACTAAGGCCAACTAGGGTCTTATGACCACCTAATCCTACTCTATGGATTAAAAAGGTACACTCAAACCTGCAATCCAGGTGAAGACGAACCTCGCACTCATGCGGCGTTGTACCTGAAATTTCCTGCAACCAAAGATCATACATGCATACATATATACAATTTTAATGAAGTCATTAGTCCGATACTAACATCACGAAATAGGGACACTGACAAACTTGCATACAACTAGAAAGAAAACCACATCAATAGCTATGCGTAACATCAACATCTGACTATCACATAATATTAAGATAATCTAATCAAGATTAAACCAAGGTTAGAGATCGATTACGGTAGGGGTACTACATTAGAAGATACCAAGGGTTCTAACCACTTTGGGGTGAATATGAATATAGATTTTAACATGAAGAGTATGGTAGGCTAAGGATCCTTTCAAGATCAAGAGTTAGAGGTGCTACAAGATAATATGATGTTTGAATCAAACACAATGAAAAAAAGTATCAAAATGATAGTGATGTGTTAGAAAAGGGTAATCTTGCAATTAATAGGTTTTGTCTCAATTTTCACAATCAAGGGACAAAGAGATTTAAAAAAGTCTTTCAATGATAATAAAAAACATTCTTTTGAATAGTCACAACTTTTAGAAGAGAACATGCTAGATTCTCACAATCAAGAGTCACTGTCAAAAGACATTAATTCTTGCATCAAAGATTGTAGAAACATTCGACACAAAATATTGCAACCCTAGCATAGATAGGAATGAATGAAGGTTTGTTAGCAAATCTATCCAAAGGGCAGAGATATTCAATCATGAAGCCTATCAAAGCATGCATTGTAGAAGATACTATGATTGAATCAAAAGAACACAATGCATAAAATACTAAAAAAGGTTATAAAGCCACAAAAGTGTTGGTACTTTGGATATGTTGATATGGTTTTGTCATTGATGTCAACACTTGTCAACACTTATAAACATTTGGAGACCTTCGGTTATGTTCACTAGCATGTTCAATGACTTATGCACAGTCACCGGTATCTGGTTCACCGACAGGTTATATTATTCACCGGCACTTGGAATCATTTGGAGATAACTTGGTTATGTTGAAGACATTGTTTGGACACTTGGTTTTGCTGATTTGGTCATTGATCCAATCGGTTTTGCATATTTGTTGTTACCAGCAAATAGGTCTAGGATATGCATCGACAAGCATTATCTATTCCAGATCAGCATGACATGTCATGAAGATGATTCATTATTATTGTAAATGCATTGAGCCGACATCATGCATTGCATATTGATTCATTTGTAATTGATTTAATTATAATATCTTAGCGAGTCGACCTACAAATTTGGTCTTAGGTTCTGGTATATATGTAAGATCTCATTTATGAGATTATGTGGCAGTAGAAAAGGATAGTGGAAGAGGAATATTATAAGGTATATGTGAATATAAGAAGAGCTATACACATCGACATCATTCAAGATTGAAGGGAAGTTTGAAGAAGGCAAATCATAGCTTAACAAGTATTGAATCCAGCATATGAAGATGTTATTTTGAGTAGTACATTATCATTGGATTTAACCATCCAATGATAGTTAGTGTGACTCCCATTTTGTGATTGAGTAGTGAGCTCTAGGTAGTTGGCCTTTCTACATGTGCAAACTCCATATTGTACACACATACTATCTGTAGTAGTATCATTTGATTGTGGGTAAGGTTTCCCACCATGGTTTTTCCTCTTATAGGGTTTCCACGTACAAATATCTGTGTTAGGTGTTGTGGATGCTATTGTCTTTCTGTTTCATGCATTAAACTTTACCGGTACTGCAATTAACTAATAAAACTGTCTACTGGCATAAAGTTTGGTTCACTAGTATTAAGCATTAAGTTTGGTTAAGTTAGTTTTTGTTTATATTTATTGGACAACTAATTCACCCCCCCCCCCCCCCTCTCAGTTGTCTCCAAGACCTAACAATTGGTATCAGAGTGAAGTCCTCTTTTTGCAGAAGTTTAACAACTTGAGGAGATCCAATGTCTTCTAGCTATTTCAGGAAGGACAGTCTGAAACTTGATGGAACTAACTATGACATATGGAAGATCAGGATGGAAACACATTTGAATTGCATTGGGAAGGACATATGGGATGTTACAAAGAATGGCTATGTTGTTCCTACTCAAGGTCAACCTATTCCACCAACCTTGGCTAAAGATGAGGAAAATGATTGCAAAGCAAGGGAAGCACTCTTGAGCGCATTGTCTGATCAGCAAATCATGGGAATATCAGATAGATCTACTACTAAATCTATTTGGGACAAGTTATAAAAATTGAATGAAGGTGATACCACTATAAAAATTGCAAAACTAGAATGCTTCTGAGTTAGGTATGAAAATCTGAAAATGGAAGAAGATGAAAGGATTTCTGCTTTTATGGAAAGAGTAAATGAAATTATTTTGGGCATACAATGTTGTGGAGGAACCTTAAGTGGAGATGAAATTATTTCTAAATTTTTAAGAGCTTTGCCATTGACATATAAAATGAAAGTAACTGCTATAAATGAATTAAGAACAATGCCTAATACATCAGTATCTAAAGACAGTTTGGTTGGAAAACTTTTAGCTTTTGAACTTGAGGAATTTGGTCTTATTGCTACTATTAAGATAGATTTAGTTTTCAAGGCATCATCATCATCATCTAAGAAATCTGATTGGAAAGCCTTCTATGCAAGAGAAATTGAAGAAATTAGAAAGGAGAATGAAGAACTAGAAGAATTTGAAGCACTATTTGCAAGGAAAATGCCTAAAAGGTCTAGTTGGAAGTAAGTATGAAGGTAAAGCACCATTTAAATGTTTTAACTGTAATAAGATTGGTCATATGGTATCTAGGTATCCTGATAGACATGCAATATTGAAAGAAGAAGCTAAAAGAACATATAAGCCTAACCCTGAATATCAAAGGTACATATTTAAGAAGAATAGAGATAAATCATGTTACTATGCTGATGAAGGAGTTACTAATGATTTTGATGAAGAACCAACACACAATGGATGGGCTTTTGTTGCTATAACAAAAGATCAACCACACCTACTATTCAACCGACAGAGCAAGCCTTGACACTAAAATTGAAGATAAGGATGAATGGTTCATTGATTCTGGATGTTCGCATCATATGATAGGTGATAAAAGTAAATTCTTATCCTTTCAAGAATACAATGGAGGTCTAGTAAGGTTTGGGGATGATAAAGCTTGTTTGATCAAAGGAAAATGCACTATATCTTTTGATGGTAAGCATAATACTATAATGTTTACTATGTTGAAGGTTTGAAGTACAATATTTTGAGTGTTGGTCAATTACAATTCAAGAATGGTAAATGCAAAATCATGAATAGAACTAGTTTGGAAATTGTGACTGATAATTAGACTAGAGGTAATACCTTTCATTTGAATAACAATGAGAAAGCATGCTTAATTGTACATATTGATGAAAGTTGGTAATGGCATAAGAGAATTTGTCATGTAAATTTTGATTGCATTGTGAAAATCAGTACAACTAAGGCATTAAGAGATTTACCTAAGATTGTTAAGCCTCATAATCCGGTATGCAAGGAATGTCAATTTGGAAAGCAAGTTAGAGCATCTTTTAAGAGTATTCCAGATAAATCCAATAATGTTTTTGACTTAATTCATACTGGTTTATGTGGTCCAGCAAGAACTAGAAGTTTACAAGGAGATAGGTATTTTATGCTAATCATTGATGATTATTCTAGAATGTGTTGAGTTACTTTTCTCAGAGAGAAATCAGAAGCTTTTGGGAAATTCAAACTATTCAAGGTCATGGTAGAGAATGAAACCAGTAAGAATCAAATGTTTGAAATCAGATCAAGGAGGTGAATTCACATCTAAGGAATTTAATACATTTTATGAAGTGAATGGAATTAAAAGATAGTTATCAGCACCTCAGACACATCAGCAGCATGGAGTTGTGGAAAGGAAGAAAAAAACTATTTTGGATGCAGCCAGAAGCATGATATCAGAAGCAAACCTACCTCATGTATATTGGAGAGAAGCAGTTAATACAGCTATTTACACATTCAACAGAGTTCACATCAAAGGTGAAACTGGTAAGACCCCTCATGAACTATGGTCTGGTAATACTCCTACTCTTAAATATTTCAGAATATCTAGAAGTAAATGCTATATTAGAAGAGATGAGTATATTGGCAAATTTGATCCTAGAAGTGATGAAGGAATATTTCTTGGTTATTCATCTAAGAGCAAGGCATATAGATGTTTTAATAAGAGATTGCAGAAAATTATTGAAAGTGCAAATGTGAAGATTGATGAACAGTTTGGAAGGTCTATAAACTCTGAACTGGCAGTTGAGATAATCACATATGAACCTACTATGAGTACACTGGTACATAATGTTAATCCAGTCACACCGGTATCATTTGAGAATTCCATAGTGATTGGGGAATAGCAACAAGTAAAAACACCCCAGTATGTAAGATTGAATCGCTCTGAAAGTCAGATAATTGGGAACAAGTATCAATGAGTTATGACTAGAGGAAGATTGGAAAATGAAGAGGTATGTCTTATTTCTCAAATTGAACTAGCATCAGTTAATGAGGCATGTGAAGATAAACACTGGATTAAAGCTATGGAAGATGAATTGGAACAAATTCAAAAGAATAACACATGGACATTAGTTCCCCGGCCTAAAGACAAAAATGTAATTGGAACTAAGTGGGTATTCAGAAATAAACTCAATGAAGATGGTAAGGTAATCATAAATAAAGAAAGATTAGTGTGTAAGGGATATTCACAGAAAGAAGGAATTGATTACAATGAAACCTTTGCACCCGTAGCTATAATTGAGGCAGTCAGATTATTCTTAGCTTTTGCAACACACAAGAACTATAAAGTATATCAAATGGATGTTAAATGTGCATTTCTGAATGGTGATCTTGAAGAAGAAGTTTACATTAAACAACCAGATGGATTTTCTTTAACAGATGACAAAGATATGGTTTGCAGGTTAAGGAAAGCTTTATATGGATTGAAGCAAGCTCCTGGAGCTTTGTATGGTAGATTAGACAAACATCTTTTGAAGATTGGTTTCACTAAAGGTAATGCTGATAGCAATCTATATTACAAAGTGACTAATGATGACATCTTGGTTATAGAAGTTTTTGTTTATGATATAATCTTGGGAGGAGAAGATGGATTATATAAAGACTTTTCTAATAAGATGGAGGAAGAATTTGAAATTTCTATGGTTGGAGAGATAAAATTATTTTTAAGACTACAGATCTCATAGATTGATAAAGATATATTCATAAATCAATCAAAGTAATTGAAGGAATTACTTAAGAAATTTGGCATGGAAAACTCTAAATCGGTAAGCACACCTATGAATACAACTGATAAACTATCTTTGAAGGATGAATCAACACCTATTAATCCAACAAGATACAAGTCTATGATAGGAGGTTTACTGTATTTGACACAAACAAGACATGATATTGTGAATGCAGTATGTATTGTTTCAAGATTTCAGAGTAATCCTAAAGAAAATCATGAATTAGCTGTGAAAAGGATCTTCTAGTATCTACAAAGAACTACAAATCTTGGTTTATGGTATCCTAAAGATGAAAATTTTGATTTATGTGCATACACAGATGCAAATTGGGCAGGAGATGTAGATGATAGAAAAAGCACCACCGGTGGAGCATTCTTTCTTGGTAGCAGACTAATTTCATGGTTGAGCAAGAAACAAAGTTGCACATCTTTATCAACAACAGAATCAGAATATGTTGTAGCAACAACTAATTGTACACAGGTATTATGGATTAAGCAAATGTTGAATAACATAAAGGTAAAATGCAAGGAGCCTATAATCATTTACTGTGATAATATAGCAGCAATTGATATATCAAAGAATCCGGTATTTCACTCAAATACTAAACATGTTTCTATTAAATTCAATTTTCTAAAAGATAATGTTGAAGCAAAAGAAGTGAAATTGGTTTATGTGAATACTAAAGAGTAGATTGCAGATATCTTTACTAAGCCTTTGCTTAAAGAATATTTTGAGTATCTCAGAGAGCAGCTTGGGGTTATACCCCCACTGGTAGAGACTTAGACAGTTGATGATTGTCATCAACTGGCAGAATTAATAGAGAAATCTTTTTCTGGATTTGATAAGGAGAGCTACTTCTCAGGGGGAGTAGTTGGATAAATTGATAAGTTGGTATTTTGTAACAAGTTCTTTGAATTGATTGTATTTGGTTTTGTATTACTCTGGCATTTGATGTCAAATGGGGAGAGATATCTATGGAAAAAACACATTATGTTTTGGGGAGATATTATTCTTTAGGGGAGAGATTGTTACTCTCTGTATCTGTATTTTGATGATCTCTTTGCGAGATTGTTGGTTTTTGGTTTTTGGCATTTCTGTTTTGGCACTTTGATGGTTTTTCCATCTTGTGTTGCCATCAATTCCAAAGGGGGCGATTGTTGGTATTTTGGATATGTTGATATGGTTTTGTGATTGATGTCAACACTTGTCAACACTTATCAACACTTGGAGATCTTTGGTTATGTTCACCAACATGTTTAGTGACTTATGCACAGTCACCGGTATCTAGTTCACCGACTGGTTATATTGTTCACCGGCACTTGGAATCATCTGGAGATTACTTGGTTATGTCAAAGACATTGTTTGGACACTTGGTTTTTGTGATTTGGTCATTGATCCAATTGGGTTTGCATATTTTTTGTTACTGGCAAATAGGTCTAGGATATGCACTGGCAAGCATTATCTATTCCAATCAGCATGACACGTCATGAAGATGATTCATTATTATTGTAAATGTATTGAGCCGACATCATGCATCATATATTGATTCATTTGTAATTGATTTAATTATAATATCTTAGTGAGCCGACCTACACATTTGGTCTTAGGTTTTGGTATATATGTAAGATCTCATTTATGAGATTATGTGGCAGTAGAAAAGGATGGTGGAAGAGGAATATAATAAGGTATATGTGAATATAAGAAGATCTATACACACATACATCATTCAAGATTGAAGGGAGGTTTGAAGAAGGCAAATCAGAGCTTAACCAGTACTGAATCCAACATATGAAGATGCTATTTTGAGTAGTACATTATCATTGGATTTAACCATCCAATTGTAGTCAGTGTGACTCCCATTTTGTGATTGAGCAATGAGCTCTAGGCAGTTGGCCTTTCTGCATGTGCAGACTCCCTATTGTACACACATACTATCTGCAGTAGTATCATCTGATTGTGGGTAAGGTTTCCCACCATGGTTTTTCCCCTTACAGAGTTTCCACGTACAAATATATGTGTTATGTGTTGTGGATGTTATTGCCTTTCTGTTTCATGTATTAAACTTTACCGATACTATAATTAACTAATAAAACTGTCTACCGGCATAAAGTTTGGTTTACCAGTATTAAGCATTAAGTTTGGTTAAGTCAGTTTTTGTTTGTATTTATTGGACAACTGATTCACCCCCCCCCCCCCCCTCTCAGTTGTCTCCAGGACCTAACAAAAAGATAGTTGTGAAGACAAAGATACAGTCACTTGAAGGGTCTAATAACATTGTCGAGTGACAATGATTAGTCTAAGGGAATAATAATGAAGATCAGAACCCTCAAGGTTAGACAAAGATAATCCAATAATGAAAGTATATTGAAGAAGGACAAGTAAATGACCTAGAATAATAATAATATAGAAGCACTATCAAAGCAAAATCCCTGTCAAAAGGTTAGGACAGTCATGGGCAATGGGTGCAGACCTCAAAAGATGAGAGAAATTTTGATGATAATAGTAGAGTAATTTTGGACACTTAAACCAGATTTGACTTGAAAAAAGATACTTTATAGATATGCCTATATATTAGCAACAATTTGCATCCCAAAACTTTCATTTTTGGAACATTTGGGAGTCTCTCTTGGCATGAAATAATTTAAATTAGACATCTGAGCTCTTGGAATCTAATCAATCATTTGATCATCATGCAAAATCAGTTGACTATATATGAATGCATCTCTATATTTATCAATAGGCACACTACCCTTGCTGCGACTATTGCTTCAAAAGTAAACAAGGCAAAACTAGGAGAAAACAATACATTTAATGTTAGAGGCAAGATGAATACATACTCGTGGGCCTTGTAGCATCTGGAGACAAAGGTAGACACGAGATGAAAGCAAATATTCTATGAATAAGCTACCACCTAGAGATGAAAAACTTGCGCCATTCATTTGCCACTTGATATGCTAAATGTTTTTTACACAAAAATCTACTTGGCGCCATTCATTTGCGCTTAATTAGAAGCTCAATATGCTAAAATTCAAGTTTTTCTATGTTTATTTTTTATTTAAGGCAATCAAAATACTTCTAATTTTTAATTTAAGATAATTTAAATAATAATTTAAATGTTTAAGAAAATAATTATTTTATCTTTAAAAATTATCTTAAACCTTCTTTTTATGTAGTAGTGGTGAAATGTTATTACTTTTATTCTTATTATATTTTTAATGGTATAATATAATACATATGCTAATATAATTATTTATTATTTATAAATAAAATTAATATTTAAATTGATTAAGAATTTACAGACAAAAATATTGCATTCAATCATTTTTAAAAAATATATCTATTATAAACCAAAAGTTATGTATAAATGCACGTAGAATATAAAGTACCTAGTTTGAAAGCAATATTGTTTCATTTTCAATTAAAATCTAAATGGGGGAAAGTACCTAGTAGTTGAGCGCATTCCAATTCTTCTGATAGAAATTGTTAATTTAATGCCCTATACTTGTTGTTTAATGTCCAACTTTTGTATAATGTGTTATCAAATGAGGGATACCTCATGACTAATAGTATAGAGGAGCAGTGGCATAGGAGAACCTCATCAACAAGCTATTGATGACCATGAGGATGAAGACTAGGACCATTAGGATGTGTTAGAGTGTCTTGTGTTTCATATATGCAAATAAACCCCACCATGTAAACCCATGTCACCAATTAGGCAATATGAGAAGCCAATTGGGACAATGTGGTAAAGAGGGGTAGTAGATGGTTTATATTTGTGTTTGATAGGTTTTAGACATTTTTTGTGTGTGTTTGGTTGGTCCATGTGTGTGGATCCCAACCTTAGGAAGTATGACAACTTTGTGAGCAAAAGTGCAAAAATGCAACTTTTGAGTGCAGAAGTGCAACTTTTTGTAATTCGATTGGGGGAAGCCTTTCAACGACTCCAACCTACTCTAAATTTGGTGAAAAACCACTGGAGAGTTGTATAACCCTCGTCGGCTTGATTCCCAAGGTGGTTGCTGTTGGAGTTAGAGTTTATGAAGCAATAACATTCAAAATACTTCAGTTTTTCCTAGAAATTTCTGAGTTTGCAGGTGTTGTATGTGACCGTATAGATTAGTTTGAACCCCACAATCCATAGAGTAGATAGGGAGATGAATTAGATTTATTTTTACAGTGGTCTGAGGTCTTAATCATTCTATAGTAGAGAGAACCCTCCATTTTAATGACTGTGACCTGGAAAGTGGGGGTTTGGAGAGGGTTTTGAACCAAAATGGCTTTATATTGCACTTCAGTCCATTAGAAGACTCTTCCTTTGGAGGGATGTAGGATAAGCCTTTGTATTTTTTTTTGTGTGTGTTTTTTTTGAAAGGGAGACCTTGTTGTGTGGAGAAAAGAAAAGATTTAGGTAGGCATCCCTATGTGACTACCTAAGACAAGTTTTAGGACAATCATCATAATTTGTCTTAGCAATGGATTCCAGGTGTGCAACCCTAGAATTATAAGTTTCTCACTAACCCCAACATGCCTATTAAGTTAATTTTTCATTTGGTCTACCAGTAAAGGTAGTTGTTTTGGAAAATAGGGCTAATTGCCCCTATTAGGTCTCTTAGCCTCTAAAGGAAGCAGACCTTATATTTGTAGATTTGATCAAACCATTTTGGGGATTAGTATAACTTCCAAAATAGTGTCTTAAATGATAAGTTTTTTTTATGGGTGTGTGGGATATTTTTGAGTTAAGGCCAAAACACTGGTATAGGAGGGCTACTAGCCAAAGGGGTAGGTTTACAAAGGAGGTATTAGGGTTTGATACCCTAGATCAAAAATAGTGCTTGAAAAAGGTCTTATATGTTATGTGTTGGTCAAGTACAAAATCCCAAGGAGTAGGGATCACCGGTAAGATACTTTTGAAGAGTTGAAGCATTTTACTCATCTTGAGTAGGCACATGACTAGTGAGTGTGTGAGTAGTATCATCCAAGGTGTAGAGTTCTTCCTTGCAGGACCCTTGTGAGTATTTGAAGGGTCACTAACCTAACCTCATTTGGACTTGTCGTTAGGAGTTTGGGTAGGCCTTTGCATCAAGTAGTAGTCATTTATCTAGTCATTTTTATATATGTGACTAATCATTTAGTTGTGTTTCTTACCTAATGACCAAATTAGTCATTTATTTAGTCATTTATAGTTGTGTTCTCTTACCCGATGACCAAATTAGCCATTTATTTAGTCATTTTTATTTGTGTGATCTCACACAATGACCACATTAGTCATTCATATCTTTTTTGTAAAAAAATGCAAAAATTTGGTCTTGTGACTAAAATTTTTGGTCACGTAGTCATTTATTGGCCATATTTCTACTAGAGGAGATAAAGATAAAGATACATAGAAAGGTAGAGAGATATGGAGGAAGAGAGAGAGGGATAGATAGTGAGAGGTATAGAAGATGATAGAGTGATAGAGATATAAGGATAGAGAGAGAGAGAGGGTGAGAGGGAAAGAAACAAAGACACAAATTGAGAGTAAAACAAATAAGGAGAAGTAGAGATAGGCAAATAGAGATGGAGAGAGGGACAAAAAAAGAGGGATAATAGAGGTATATGAGAAAGGAAAGAGAGATATAGAGATATATGAGAAGATAAAAGGAGAGAGATAGAGATAGGGAGTGAGCTAGGGAGGAAGAGAGACAAAGAGAAAGAGAGAGGGTAGACATAGAAAGAGAGGGAGGAAAGAGGGGGAGAGAAATTGGCAGAGGGAGAGAGATAGGTAGAGAGGGAGATGAGGAAGAAAAGGGGTGAGAGAGAGAGATAGCTCAATGTATAAAGAGGGAGAGGGGGAGAAGAAGAGATATAGATAGAGGGTGATAAAGAAATATTTAGAGGGAGAGAGAGAGAGAGAGAGAGAGAGAGAGAGAGAGAGAGAGAGAGAGAGAGAGAGAGAGAGAGAGAGAGAGAGAGAGAGAGAATAAATGTAGATAGATAGATATGGAGAAATAGTTGAGTTAAAATAATCTAATGGAACAAAGAGAGATGAAGAAAAAGAGAGAAACATAAAATTATATAAAGAGTTCGAGATTAAGATAAATGTAGAAAGAGAAAGAGGGCAAGAAGGAGAGAGAGAGGAAGATGTTTGAAAGAGGGAACAAAAAGAATGGAGAAAGGTAAATATATATAAAGAGAAGAATATTATGAGAGAGATAGAGTATAAGAGAGAAAAGGAGAGAGAGAGAGTGTTAGTCAGAGGAATATTGATAGAGAGATGGGAATATAGAAAGAGGGAATAGAGAAGGAGATAAATAAAAATAAAGAGATGGATAGGGACATATGATTGTGAGAGAGAGGTGGATTGATAGAGAGGTAAAAGAGAGAAAGAGAGAGAACAAGGATATATATTAGAGGGAAGGAGATGTTGACAATAGATAAATTGATATTTTATTATCATTTTGGTCAACAATCAAAATATGGCATGTCTCCATGGGATGTGTCCACCAATCCAATATATCATGGGCTTAAGGACTCAACAATTCACCTTTAAGATCTGTTAGATGTACCCATTACATATAATATTGACATATTTTTCCTAGAAGATGAAATACATCCAATTAATAAGAAAATGGAGTAGACATTGATGATGTAGTACCCCTACCCTAGTCTATTTCTAACCTTGGTTTAGTCTTGATTAGTTTATCTTAATGTTATGTTATAGTCAGATGTTGATTTTACGCATAGCTATTGATGTGGTTCTCACACTAGTTTTATGCTAGTTGTTTAGTGTTCTTATTTCATGGTATTCATCGAGCTAACGCATTCATTAAGTTATTATATATGTATGCATGTATGATCGTTGGTTGCAGGAGATTTCAGGTACGAAGTCGCATGAGTGCGAGGTTCGTTGTCACCTGGTTTTGCAGGTTTGAGCATACCTTTTAATCCTTAGAGTTGGATTAGGTGGTCGTAAGACCCTAGTCGACCTTAGTCGTGCTCAAGTGAGCATCGTCAGTCGTCGTCGGTAATCCCTTCTTGTTTGGGTTTGCGAGTCGTCTGTTTGGTTGACCTTCTCGGTTTGCGTGCCTGGTGTGTTTGGTTAATTGATGAATTAGTCCTTAGTAATTTTCTTTATTAAATATATGCGTTTGTGCATTGAGGATTAATGGATTAAATTAATCAAGTATTCGTTATGCGATTTTCGTTGTTAATGAATTGCCTATTTTAATTGGAAGCAAATTTGATTTAAATGACTGATTTTGAATATTAATGCATTTATATATGCTATGGAAAAGAAAGTTTTAGATTTTATCACCATTAAGTTAATTGCATTCTGTTGGCGTTTATAATTTGAAAGATTAAATTTGTTTAAATGAGGAAATCGAATTTTGAATTGAAAAGGCAAGTTATTTGTTGTGTTTGTGAGAAAGAATTAATTTTTGAGAGTTATTTTGTAAATAAGAGTTTTTATTCCAAAAATAGAAATTTTGGGGTCAACTCTTCCATATAACCCAATTTGGGAAATTTGGAGGGGATGGACATTTTTGGGAAGTTTTGGAGTGGAGATGGAAAATTGGAGGCTTTGGCAGCTGAGATTGGGATTCTTCAGCCGATCTTGCCAGGAACGCGAGATCGGGTAGGATCCAAATCTCATTCTTTTTAGTTTTTGTTTAAAATGAAATGGGGGTTCTATCTTGGATTTAAATTTTCCTTCGAATGCCATGTTTATGGATCGATTTGGTAAATTACCAGCTTGGCTGGAAGTGATTTAGAGGTGCTGTTAATTCCTCATGTTTTTGGGCGTTCGAAACCCTTGGGTGTTGTATAGAATGAGAAAACCCTGCATGAAAACGTGATAACAATCTCAATATGTTTAAACCGGATGTATGGTAAATCAAAATTCCAGTAAAATCTTTGTGATGGGCGTTTGTGATTATTGATGTCGAACTGTGCTTTTTATATATCAAATATATTACCAAAAAACCCGAGCTGGGCGGGGTGTTTAAACCGGGTTTCATTTTATGTTTTTTAAGCGCCGTGTGAATTGGGTTAAACCGAGCTGGGCGTTTTTTTTCATTGTTTGAAACGGTGGTTCGGGGTTTGGGAGAGCGGGGAGCAGAGCTCCACCCGCTCCCCTCCCCTTCCCCACTCTTCCTCCCTATCGCCCCGCGCGTCCTCTGTGTTTCCCCCACCCTTCGCCGGTGCTACGACCTTGGCCGCGGCATGCCGCGGTGGCCGCAGGGCGCCGCGGGCCTGCGGGCACCGCAGGGCGCCGCCGCTTGGCCACCTGCGAGCACCGCCGCGTGCCCTAGCCGCGTTTTTTAAACGCGTTGCTTTTGTTTTAAACATAGTTTTTAAATGCGTGTTTTTTTTTTAAAAGAACATAGATTCATTTAAAAGCGTTTTTTGTTTTAAATGTAGTTTTTGAAACGTATTTTGTTTTAAACGATGTTTCAAATGCGTTTTCAAGGTAATTTTTAGTATTAAAAAAAAAGATGCCTATGATTTTAAAATATCATGTGAATGAATATTATTTTAATGATTAAGTTAATTAGTTCTTAATTCTGATTAAGGAGGCATAATAGTGGCAAATGCTAGTTGAAATTGATTAATGTTATTATGGAGTTTATAGGCCAATTGTCACTCAACTTTATTTCGAGACTTTGCCCCCTTCTAATTAAGTTCTTCAACTGTAATTTTGCAATCTAATATTGTCGAACATATTTTTATTGATCTTGGATTAATGAACCTAGATCTTACCTGCTAGCTGATTTGGGAAGTTGGCTAATTGAGGTAGTATTGTTTAAAAACGAAATAGAATATTATGTTATTGGAAATGACTATCTTCTTTTAGATTCTCTTTCTGCATTTTTATTTTCGTAATCCGTATTATGTAACTGGAATTGAAATTATGAATCTGTAGAGATTGAATTTAGACCAGTATGTTAATGACGTTTTGGAATGGAGATTAAATATCTTATTTTAATTGTTTAATGGTTGTCTGAATTTGATTATCATGAATTTGGTTTAAGAACTCATTATGGCTTAAATTTCCTGTTCAATGCGTGAACCTTAGGAGTTAGAAAACCAAGAACAACTTATCCCCAGTGGAGGTAGATAACTGTAATCTGATTTGGATCTTGTAGAAAACTTGATCGCCTTGTAATGTTTAAATCAATTTGAGGAAATATTGTCTTTTCTGATTATTGTCTTGCGAGTTTAATTTCTGTATTCGCCTTTAATTATGAAACGGCATGTTTTGCTTTGTTTAATAGGACCCTGTCGTATGGATGATTTGGTGTTCCTGTTTCAGTCCTCGATTCCGAGTTGACTATTGTTTTGTGATGTTGTCATAATTGATCGTATCCTCCTTGTGTGTGAGTCGAATGATGATTGTGGTTGACCGTTGTTGGTCGGGTCTCTAGATTAGAGTACCGTCAGTAAGTGATTACCTTTGAGTCGTGTTTGACCAGATGATTGTTTCTCCTTCTTGAACTCCGTTCGTCTGACCATGTGTATTCCTTGGTTTGAGTTCGTCTGAGTTAGTCTAGTGTCGTATGGGAAAGTGGCTTTCGATTGGGGGCCGCGCCCAAAGTGGCTGCTGGATAACCCGTTGAAAGTGAGTCTAATAAGTGATAACCTAAGTAGATTAGAAAATAAATTTTAAATAAGATAATGTGCCTCACACATGGGACGAGTGCTAGCATAGACTCGACATGCTGTGAGAAGGCCTGAAATGGCAAACCACCTTCCTTGTCTTCACGAGAGGATGTGTGGGTCCACATGAGGCTTGGATGGGCCGGAAGTTTGGATTAGGTTGCCAGGGTTACCAGTGTATGGGCCGGGACCTATGAAGACTTGCCATGGTATCCATACCAGGTTGTGTGATGACACTTGTCCCTACGTTCGCTAGTGTGTTGTCATTTTGTCCGGTTTTGGGTACCTTTGTGAGTCGTCCTTTGTCGCTGCCCTTGTGAGTGTCGGTTTCATGTTAGCCCCTGGGGTAGTGATGGTTCAGTTTTATGGATGCTCTCATGGACTCTTATGTTATTAGCTTCGATTATGTTCAGCTGGATCCTGTTCCTTGTAAGGATCGTTTTTGTATTATGGACCGATGTGGTCATTTGTATATTGTTATGTATCGCCTTGATGGCTGGATTGTACGGTGTAACCTCTTCTACTCTTAACCTTATTATTTATCAGATGGGGTCTTGCAGTTGAGCAGACCCGGAGATGTAGCCCATTAGGGGTGAACTCCGAGATCATTATGGTGTTATGTGGTGTATTCTCTTATGTTTCCTTTATTCAGCTTTATCATGTATGATTAATTTATGTAAAATGGTAAAGTGGATAATAGGAATTAACTTAAAATGCTCATAATCAGTCTATCTTGAATGCCTTGTTGATCGAATGCATAATTGGTTGAGATGCGGTTTATCGTAATGCATGTGTGAAATTGTCCTTTTAACGCAATAAGTTGGTATATGAATGAATGTAACTTAGAGTAATGAATTATACTCAGTTGTCGTTAAGGAATTTAAATATGCTTGGAAAGATCTCTTATGTTATGATGAAATCCTAGTGTATTAGAATGTTAGATGTTTGATTTGCAATTTTAAATGAAAAGCTTGAATGAGTATTAGGAATGGATCTTAATGATGAATCTTGCTTGTGATTTATATTTCCATCTTTGAAAGAAATTATCCTGATTGTGATTTATCTCGTTATTAAGATATTCAGCTTAATGGATTAATTGTGTGAGTTAAATGAATTGTGAAATTTAAGTAATCTCGTTGGGAAACTCTTTAGGAGATTGTTGTTAATGTCTTCCGCTATGTAATTTGAATCTTTGTTATCTTGTTGCATCTTATGTGTTGTAACTTCAAAAAAAAAAATTTGCACTCTTTTCTTGTTATTTTAGCTTATCCCTTCAGGGTTTCCTGGCGGGGCATTACATTTGGTATCAGAGCCCATGTTGCAAACATTGGGATCTCTGGTGTCGCGTGTGCCCTCTATTTGTGTGAGGTGTATCGACCTTATGTGTATGCTTGTCCTCCTTTTGCATGTGAGTGATTGAGCAGACCTTGTCTGGTGTGTAACGTATGTGTTCACATCATGTTTTCGCCTTCTTGATGTTTGTGTTTGAGTGCTTATATGTGCTTTGTATGCTTATTTTGTAGAAAATTAAATGATCATCACCATTCCTCTCTCTCTTTCTGGAAATTAAAATGATTAGGATATGTGTGATTATCTTTGATTTGAGTTTCTTGTTTGAAAGAGAAAAGGTTGTGACTTCTTGAACCCTTGTGCAAGCTTTATGTTGCTTATGTTTTTAGATTATTAAAAGGGCTATGGGTTTGAAATTTTATTTTGGTTATTGGGAGGAAACTGTATGAGTACGTTTAAAGAATTCTCCATGTGTATTTTGTAGGAGTAGCATGATTAAATTCTACCTTAGTAAGGTGCATTGCTATGTGAATAGTTGAATTATGTGAAACTGCTTGGTTTGTAGAAGTGTTAAAAGGAGCATGATTATTGTAGCTTCGAGAGAGTAATAATGTGTTTTCCGAAAGATTTTCTTATGTGTTTCATTAATCTAGTTTGATTGAAGATATATTTTAGCAAATGCTCTATTGAACTCGCTTTTGGGTATATGAAATTACCTTAAGGTGTTTAGAAAGTGCGAATGGAAAAGCTTGTTTGATGTGCGTGCATTAATATGTTTCATTTGGGTAATAGCTCTTTGCTTATCTTTGATCATAATGTGATCTTCTCTAATAGGTTGCAAATTATGACATGTGTCTATATTTTATTATTATTAAGTGAGTGTTCTTATGAGGTCTTGCATTATCGAAAAGATTGTCTCTCTTGATCTCTGTTTTGTTTGGAAAACTAGAACCTCTTGTTGCAACCATAATTATTGGAAGTGTTTTGTTAGACTAATTTTCATCCTTCTAACTGTAGCGAAATGAAAACCATATAATTGAAATGATAGGCTTATAGTGAGAAATTTTAATATTATAGGGTGATCTTGATTGATCTTGTGTCTTTGTAGGAAACAGTTTGATTATCAAACTCTCTCTCCCTTCTCTTTGCCTAATCATAAGAATTTTAGAAATGGTATTAAGAGTGCACTGACTTAAATTGAATGTTTATAAAACATGTGCAATTGTATGTTGCTTTTTGGATTCATAGTGATAGATGAAAGTCTTAAGCTTTAGAAATGAATTTGCTTAGCTAGTAATTTAATTATGAATGCTTAGTGAGATTCGAGAAAGCTATAGGAATGATGTTAATTCCTTATATAATTGTGAATTGTTAATGAATTCAGTACTTGTATCTAGAGTAAACTTGATTCAGTTATTTATATAGAAAGCATAATTGAAATCTTCCTTGTATAGATGTTAGCGTACTGAAAAGTACTCCCCGTAAATGTGACTAAACCAGTACTGGTGTATTTGTGTGTATTGTAAGAAACCAGTGCTTATCTTATGTGCCCATGGATTGGTGAAGTAATCAACCATGGAGGATATGTTGCTTATGAGTATGGGAAACCATACTGTTTATGTAATGTTTCTTATTTGTGTCCCTACTGAGTACCAAACCTCGGGTTGTGGGTAACTCGGTATGTTAAGGGGTAGTATTCGAAGCGACCGTTCCTTGAATAGTATGGATTGGCGTACGAGTAATGTCGGCGTAAAGCGACTTTAGCTTCTCTACTTCGAGGAATGATATAGTTGTACTACTAAACTGTATCAAGGTGTACTCAATACTTTCCCTTTGATGAACCTATTTACAGGTTTATGTGTGCCAGCCTATTCTCTTCCTTATTTGAGCATTTGGATGGTGATTCTTATGTATAGTGATGGTATGATTTGGAGGATCCTTTGCCTTGTCTTCATGAAAGGTAGGTTTATTCACATGTGCTGCCAGTTAGTATGTGTTGGTGGGCATGTGGGTGGACCATAGTCATGTATACCTCTGACTTACGACGAGTATCCTTCTAGATACGTCGCTATACGGGATGTGGCTTGCGCGTGCTTTTTCCGCGAGGTGCACTACCATGCGGGATACGTCCATTGTGTGTTTTCTCCACTTGGGGTATTGCCATGCCACGTGACGACGTGATGCGGGGTGATGTCGAGGTGCACACTGCCATGCCATGTGGATGTGTGACTTGGCCACACCATATGATGAGCTACTAGGATAGCTTGACGATTGTTCCTTCCTTCCTCGTTGGTGGCTAGCTATTAGTCACGTAGTGATGTAATGTGCAATTGTGATATTCTTTATATTTCTTTGGGGATCAGCAGTTTATTTTACTTTGATTTTGAAGGTTTGGCCATGATCTTGTGATCTTTTGCACTTTGATTTGGTGTTGAGATTCCGGATTATTTTCTTGCCTTACTGTTGGAATTGAGGATTTATTATCTTTATTCTTCTGTACTTTGGTGGCTAAACTGGTTTAACATTGTTGTTTTCGTATGCTGGTCTTGTGTTGCAATGTGAATTCCTCTCCAAGAACGTAGGAGACGGGCTTGGATGAGTGTATACGAGGAAGTAGACGCAAGGAACCTTGAGGATGGGGGTATGTGAGCCTGTGTTGCAGCTAGTATCCACTACCTACCTATGAGTGGTGACTATCTCTTGGAGGCTAAATACCTTACACAACAAGGGATATTTACAAAGGTCTTGTATGGAAGGTAGCACCGCTATGGTGTGCCTAGCACCATCAAGCCTTGGAGTGAGATATTGGATTCTTATGATCTTATTGTAGTTCTGAGATCAGGCATAGAGATGCTGATCGTGCATGTTACCTTTGACCGAGCATTAGACATGCTCACATGTGGCCTTTTCTGTTATGCATTCCAGTTATGTGGATGGTTATTATTTGTATCATGGAGTAAATTATGTTACCTTGTCACTATGTTATGGGACATAGTCATTGGAAAGGTGTTCTTATGCCTAGCAAGTGTAACCAATTGAGTTATTTACGTTGCTCTTATTTATTGAAAGTTAACTTGGTTGTAGAAATCGATATTTTGAGCTAGTTCTATCTTATTAAATTTTATGATAAAGATGGATTGGTAAAGGAAATTGATCATTATGGCATGTTTTCTTGTCATTCTTGATCGATGATTATGGTAATTGTGGTTTACCTCTTTAAAATGCTTTAATTTGATGTTACGAAAGGAAGAAAATTCTTGTTTCTTTGCTATGATTGTGGATAATTCCTAGAATATTGTAAGGAATGTAGGGTTTTAGATGTATCTGGCCAATGGATAATGGCGTTTGTAAAGAATTTTTCAATAATATTTCATTTATTTATGGAAAGAATTCTATGTGCAATTTGATCTTTGTTGAATGAGTTTCAGGGCTGATGCCTACGACATGTTCTCCATCTAGCCTTACGACTTCCAGGAGTAAGTCAGAACCTAGGGGGGGAGAATGTAGTACCCCTACCCTAGTCTATTTCTAACCTTGGTTTAGTCTTGATTAGTTTATCTTAATGTTATGTTATAGTCAGATGTTGATTTTACGCATAGCTATTGATGTGGTTCTCACACTAGTTTTATGCTAGTTGTTTAGTGTTCTTATTTCATGGTATTCATCGAGCTAACGCATTCATTAAGTTATTATATATGTATGCATGTATGATCGTTGGTTGCAGGAGATTTCAGGTACAAAGTCGCATGAGTGCGAGGTTCGTCGTCACCTGGTTTTGCAGGTTTGAGCATACCTTTTAATCCTTAGAGTTGGATTAGGTGGTCGTAAGACCCTAGTTGACCTTATTCGTGCTCAAGTGAGCATCGTCAGTCATCGTCGGTAATCCCTTCTTGTTTGGGTTTGCGAGTCGTCTGTTTGGTTGACCTTCTCGGTTTGCGTGCCTGGTGTGTTTGGTTAATTGATGAATTAGTCCTTAGTAATTTTCTTTATTAAATATATGCGTTTGTGCATTGAGGATTAATGGATTAAATTAATCAAGTATTCGTTATGCGATTTTCGTTGTTAATGAATTGCCTATTTTAATTGGAAGCAAATTTGATTTAAATGACTGATTTTGAATATTAATGCATTTATATATGCTGTGGAAAAGAAAGTTTTAGATTTTATCGCCATTAAGTTAATTGCATTCTGTTGGCGTTTATAATTTGAAAGATTAAATTTGTTTAAATGAGGAAATCGAATTTTGAATTGAAAAGGCAAGTTATTTGTTGTGTTTGTGAGAAAGAATTAATTTTTGAGAGTTATTTTGTAAATAAGAGTTTTTATTCCAAAAATAGAAATTTTGGGGTCAACTCTTCCATATAACCCAATTTGGGAAATTTGGAGGGGATGGACATTTTTGGGAAGTTTTGGAGTGGAGATGGAAAATTGGAGGCTTTGGCAGCTGAGATTGGGATTCTTCAGCCGATCTTGCCAGGAACGCGAGATCGGGTAGGATCCAACTCTCATTCTTTTTAGTTTTTGTTTAAAATGAAATGGGGGTTCTATCTTGGATTTAAATTTTCCTTCGAATGCCATGTTTATGGATCGATTTGGTAAATTACCAGCTTGGCTGGAAGTGATTTAGAGGTGCTGTTAATTCCTCATGTTTTTGGGCATTCGAAACCCTTGGGTGTTGTATAGAATGAGAAAACCCTGCATGAAAACGTGATAACAATCTCAATATGTTTAAACCGGATGTATGGTAAATCAAAATTCCAGTAAAATCTTTGTGATGGGCGTTTGTGATTATTGATGTCGAACTATGCTTTTTATATATCAAATATATTACCAAAAAACCCGAGCTGGGCGGGGTGTTTAAACTGGGTTTCATTTTATGTTTTTTAAGCGCCGTGTGAATTGGGTTAAACCGAGCTGGGCGTTTTTTTTTCATTGTTTGAAACGGTGGTTCGGGGTTTGGGAGAGCGGGGAGCGGAGCTCCACCCGCTCCCCTCCCCTTCCCCACTCTTCCTCCCTATCGCCCCGCGCGTCCTCTGTGTTTCCCCCCCCCTTCGCCGGTGCTACGACCTTGGCCGCGGCACGCTGCGGTGGCCGCAGGGCCGCGGTGGCTGTAGGGCGCCGCGGGCTTGCGGGCACCGCAGGGCGCCGCCACCTGGCCGCCTGCGAGCGCCGCCGCGTGCCCTAGCCGCATTTTTTAAACGCGTTGCTTTTGTTTTAAACGCGTTGCTTTTGTTTTAAACATAGTTTTTAAATGCGTGTTTTTTTTTTAAAAGAACATAGATTCATTTAAAAGCGTTTTTTGTTTTAAATGTAGTTTTTGAAACCTATTTTGTTTTAAGCGATGTTTCAAATGCGTTTTCAAGGTAATTTTTAGTATTAAAAAAAAAGATGCCTATGATTTTAAAATATCATGTGAATGAATATTATTTTAATGATTAAGTTAATTAGTTCTTAATTCTGATTAAGGAGGCATAATAGTGGCAAATGCTAGTTGAAATTGATTAATGTTACTATGGAGTTTATAGGCCAATTGTCACTCAACTTTATTTCGAGACTTTGCCCCCTTCTAATTAAGTTCTTCAACTGTAATTTTGCAATCTAATATTGTCGAATATATTTTTATTGATCTTGGATTAATGAACCTAGATCTTACCTGCTAGCTGATTTGGGAAGTTGGCTAATTGAGGTAGTATTGTTTAAAAACGAAATAGAATATTATGTTATTGGAAATGACTATCTTCTTTTAGATTCTCTTTCTGCATTTTTATTTTCGTAATCCATATTATGTAACTGGAATTGAAATTATGAATCTGTAGAGATTGAATTTAGACCAGTATGTTAATGACGTTTTGGAATGGAGATTAAATATCTTATTTTAATTGTTTAATGGTTGTCTGAATTTGATTATCATGAATTTGGTTTAAGAACTCATTATGGCTTAAATTGCCTGTTCAATGCGTGAACCTTAGGAGTTAGAAAACCAAGAACAACTTATCCCCAGTGGAGGTAGATAACTGTAATCTGATTTGGATCTTGTAGAAAACTTGATCGCCTTGTAATGTTTAAATCAATTTGAGGAAATATTGTCTTTTCTGATTATTGTCTTGCGAGTTTAATTTCTGTATTCGCCTTTAATTATGAAACGGCATGTTTTGCTTTGTTTAATAGGACCCTGTCGTATGGATGATTTGGTGTTCCTATTTCAGTCCTCGATTCCAAGTTGACTATTGTTTTGTGATGTTGTCATAATTGATCGTATCCTCCTTGTGTGTGAGTCGAATGATGATTGTGGTTGACCGTTGTTGGTCGGGTCTCTAGATTAGAGTACCGTCAGTAAGTGATTACCTTTGAGTCGTGTTTGACCAGATGATTGTTTCTCCTTCTTGAACTCCGTTCGTCTGACCATGTGTATTCCTTGGTTTGAGTTCGTCTGAGTTAGTCTAGTGTCGTATGGGAAAGTGGCTTTCGATTGGGGGCCGCGCCCAAAGTGGCTGCTGGATAACCCGTCGAATGTGAGTCTAATAAGTGATAACCTAAGTAGATTAGAAAATAAATTTTAAATAAGATAATGTGCCTCACACATGGGACGAGTGCTAGCATAGACTCGACATGCTGTGAGAAGGCCTGAAATGGCAAACCACCTTCCTTGTCTTCACGAGAGGATGTGTGGGTCCACATGAGGCTTGGATGGGCCGGAAGTTCGGATTAGGTTGCCAGGGTTACCAGTGTATGGGCCGGGACCTATGAAGACTTGCCATGGTATCCATACCAGGTTGTGTGATGACACTTGTCCCTACGTTCACTAGTGTGTTGTCGTTTTGTCCGGTTTTGGGTACCTTTGTGAGTCGTCCTTTGTCGCTGCCCTTGTGAGTGTCGGTTTCATGTTAGCCCCTAGGGTAGTGATGGTTCAGTTTTATGGATGCTCTCATGGACTCTTATGTTATTAGCTTCGATTATGTTCAGCTGGATCCTGTTCCTTGTAAGGATCATTTTTGTATTATGGACCGATGTGGTCGTTTGTATATTGTTATGTATCGCCTTGATGGCTGGATTGTACAGTGTAACCTCTTGTACTCTTAACCTTATTATTTATCAGAGGGGGTCTTGCAGTTGAGCAGACCCGGAGATGTAGCCCATTAGGGGTGAACTCCGAGATCATTATGGTGTTATGTGGTGTATTCTCTTATGTTTCCTTTATTCAGCTTTATCATGTATGATTAATTTATGTAAAATGGTTAAGTGGATAATAGGAATTAACTTAAAATGCTCATAATCAGTCTATCTTGAATGCCTTGTTGATCGAATGCATAATTGGTTGAGATGCGGTTTATCGTAATGCATGTATGAAATCGTCCTTTTAACACAATAAGTTGGTATATGAATGAATGTAACTTAGAGTAATGAATTATACTCAGTTGTCGTTAAGGAATTTAAATATGCTTGGAAAGATCTCTTATGTTATGATGAAATCCTAGTGTATTAGAATGTTAGATGTTTGGTTTGCAATTTTAAATGAAAAGCTTGAATGAGTATTAGGAATGGATCTTAATGATGAATCTTGCTTGTGATTTATATTTCCATCTTTGAAAGAAATTATCCTGATTGTGATTTATCTCGTTATTAAGATATTCAGCTTAATGGATTAATTGTGTGAGTTAAATGAATTGTGAAATTTAAGTAATCTCGTTGGGAAACTCTTTAGGAGATTGTTGTTAATGTCTTCCGCTATGTAATCTGAATCTTTGTTATCTTGTTGCATCTTATGTGTTGTAACTTCAAAAAAAAAAATTTGCACTCTTTTCTTGTTATTTTAGCTTATCCCTTCGGGGTTTCCTGGCGGGGCATTACAGATGAATAAATTAGATGCATGATTTAATTATGATGATGGGATCTAGAACATAGGATTAACAATAGTGGAATGTTGTGTGGGACATCTCATGTTTCTAGTAGTTTGAGAGATAGTGTGGTGCATTTGCAAAATTCAAAATTTTATTAAACATTATCTTTAACAGGATGTGGGAAATAGGTTTATAGATTCGCAACTTATGAACCATTTTTTCTCAACAAAACTCCATAGATTAAGCGACCTTGCAATCTAACAATGCCCATCTAGTTCCTGAACATCTCACAAAATGTATATAAAATTTATGCTCATTTGAAGGAAAGTCGATTGGCTAAAATCTCCAAATTAAATCATCCCAATAAGTCACAATGGGTCATGCTAGGTTCTTGTGCAAATGGCATGGACCTTAACAATCCATAAATCACAAGCTAAGTCAAACTTAAAGAGCATCATTTAATGTCAACAACATTGATCACCAAGGACTTACATTCATAACCATATGAAAAGTATTTTGCCTTGTGATTTTTTGCATGTGTCCCACCTTTACACATGAAATATATGCACCCACTCAAGATATTCCATATATTGCACCAAGAAAGTTAGAAAAAGATTGCTTAGCGACATTGCCAAATGAAAATACATAAGAAAAAATACACTCTTAATAAAATTATATAGCTATCAATTTTAGAAAATGTCTATAATCTTGTTAAATTGATTAAAAATGTTAGCTTGGATGTAAATTTTGAACAATTCACTTTATTGCATTTAAGTTGTAATAAATGCTTTTTGTATCTTGTACATAATTTAATAATATAAAATATTAATTTGTTTATATGACCTATTAATTCAAAATAGTTATACTTCTATATAGATATTATTAAATTAACTAAAAAGTAAAAAATTCACTTCCTTTACCCTTTCATCTAAATCATATTTTAATTATTTGTATTGTTATTTTGTCCGTACACTGTATATCCGTATGTGCTGTTGTCGTATATGGTAGGCAAGTCTACTTAGAATACATATATATACGGTTGTTATTAAACTTCATAGCCAGACTTTGGACTGATAAAGACATGACAAGAATCTTAATTTTTGTTTAATAAAAGCTAAAAGCAAATGAACTATATTAAAAGTGAACTTTACTATACGAATATGAATAAAGGTGAGTGCAAAGTAAATGTATAGTGATTTAAATACGTAAATCTACAAATTATGTTTTTCAATTTGAGTGAACGCTCATGCGTACACGAGAAGCTTGGAAGGCAACGGCTGCAGGTTTAAAAGTACCAAACAAAACTCGAGACTGACAGAGTTGGACGTGTAGTAATTCAATCGGAAAAGTAGCAAGCGGGAAACAGAGAACAAGGAACAAGGAAGCTGCAGGGCATTAATTCAATAGAAAGTCGTACCCTCTTCTATCAATTCAGCAAAGAACAAGGAAGCTGCAGGGCATTAATCATAAACAACTACTACCTTTAAATTGAAGTGGCAGCATACCGTATGTACTAAGCCGTGAACAGTGGATGGCAGATGACCTAAATGAGTAGGACGCTCACGCCTCATCTCCTCCTTCCTATCCTCCTTCCTTACAGAGTGTAACTTCCTCTTTAGGTAATCGCAGTCTCGCGGACCTTTCTTTGTTCTTGCTTCTAGGCGGTTTCCGGATACCTTAATGTTTAAGCAACCCTACTTTCTCCAAAATTTCCACCTAGCACACCCATTATCCTATAAAACAGTCTCCCTTGACAATCGAAATGATCGAAGCAAGCAGCGAATGCAATCTTGAAAACCATTGATGAAGGCTTGGAGTCCAGTCGACCACGGTAAGTACAAGCTTGTTAATTATCATTTTTGGTTACGATTTTAACATAGTTTTTTGGCGAACAAAATTTGCTTTGTTCGCTAGTTAACAAGAGATTGGTGGACTTAATAAAATTAGTTTGTATTGCATATTAAACACAATCGTGATGCCGTTTCTCGTTGGCTGGTCAAAAGGAGTATAGAAATTTGAATCTTCTTTCAAAAATGTAAGTGGCTTTAACCAGAAATGTATTCATTTTTATAGAATTTCAATTTTTCTCTTGAAACTTGTAGGAATAGATTTAAATTTTGTAGTGCCCAGTTAGTACTGATGGCTCGAATTTTCGCTATAGGTTCACTGTTGGGGAAGAGCAGGCGATTTTTCTTTCTTCTTGTGAAATCCTAGAACGAGCTTGGGGAGAGACACGCAGTATTTCAAATAACAATGATATTACTTATTTTGGTCTGAGTGAGTATGAAAGTGTAGTATTTATCACATTCCCTTCCTTTTATATTGGAGATTTCACTGCCAGTGATAGCCCATACGGACAGTGCGATATCCAGAATGAGAATGAAGTTTTCTCTGACCGTCTCAAGGGTGATGATGATCAACCGGCTCTTGTTCACAAAGGAGCTCTCAACATGTTCTTGAACATTCTGAGAAATTCAGACTTGGAAACCCAGGTACAATGACCCTTTACTCCATCTTTTGTAATTTCTCTTTTATGTTTTTTTATGACTATATATGTTAAAGGTTTTTTTTTAGCATGCTGACTTTTGGAATTGAGTACATATTTTTTTATCAATGTTTTGATCTAGTCTATGATTCATCGTGAGGATGTTTATATTTCAACATGTTCGTGTTATCAGTGATATTATCTGCTTCTTTCAGGGTAAAATTTGGACTGGGTCTTAATCGTGCAAATATAAAGCAATTTTGAACAGTAGTTACTCAATGTATTTTGTCAAAGTCAGTATTGAAAGAACAGATTTCATTTAGTAAATTTATAAAGTTTTAACATCTAAAAGTGTGGCCCTTTTACTTGTTTGTTGTAATAGATGGACAAGTTTTCAAAGCAAAGAAAGGAACAAACCATTATATTTGTGGGTCATTCTATAGGAGGTGCCATTGCAACTCTTGCTACGATCTGGGTTCTGGAAAAAAGGCTGAGACAAATTTCTCCTATCTGCATTACATTTGGTTCTCCTTTGGTTGGAGATACTGTTCTTATACAATCAATTGATTGCCAAGGTTGGTCCAGAAATTTTTGTCATGTGGTTTCCAAAAATGATATTGTTCCGCGGATGCTCCTTGCACCTTTTGAATCAATTGGACAGCAATTGAACTCGATTTTTCCACCTAGAGGGAGCATAATGGTCAATGATTCTGCTAGTTTAATGCATCCTTCTTCTCCAGAGGCTTGCAGGAAACTTCTTGACAATATCAAGTGCCTTGGAGAATCTAGCCCGTATAAACCCATTGGTACTTACATGTTCTTCTCTGTCTACGGTGCAGCTTGTGTTGAGGACCCTCAAGCTGTCTTGAAGATGCTAGTTCTAACTTTGCAAAACACAGAAGAAAATGGTATTGAAGAAGAAAATAGTATTGCGGCTGCTTTAATTTCAGAGCACGTAAGTTATGGTGATAAGTTGAGACATGTTATTGAAAGTGCATGCTCAACAAGAACTTCAAATCTCTCTTCAGAATCCTCCTTTGAGATGGGAATAGCACTGCAATTAGAAGCAATGGGTTTTCAGACTCAGGTAATCTCATATTACTTTTAATAGTTGTTCTTAATATATCAGTCACATGACTCTTAGTATTCAAAACCTACAATACGATATTTGAAACTTTAATTATACTTCGTTCGAGATTGCTTCCATTTTGTGAGAGGTTAGCTTAGTCAAGGTAAATTATTGCACAGTATCGATCTTTTACAAGTGAATACTTCTAAATTGAAATTTCTTAGTCAGCAAAAAGATTGGGAAAAACTGGTAGTTTATTATGGCATTCATTCATGGATTTAGATAGTATATTTTTTGGTTTTGATTTGTTTAGGTGGTTCATCTATTTCAATAAGGTAATCTGTTTTTTTGGTTTACATATAGTATATAAGACTATTCCATACTTTCAATATGTAGGAGGTATCTAACTCTGCTTCAGATAGATTTAAATTTATAAGCATTCTTTCACCTATCACTATAATTTCATAATTTCAGATAAACCACCTAAACAAATTGAATGAATGTAGTGTTTAAATCTCAAGCCCCTTTAGAGGGGAGGGGAAATTGAAAATTGAGATTACTTTCTTGCATACGTTTTATTTCCTTACATGCTGTAGCTTCTTAAGTTATTCTGTTTACACTGATTATTTTCTCTCAATGTTGTTTACTATGTTTAGGAATCGAGACTGATGAGTTTTATTGTTTAACAGAATAATTATGCATTTGATGCCCTGAAAGGACCTGAAGATTTGAAAAACAAGCTTGGCATGGACATTGAGAACCTAAACAAGAACTTGAGCGAGAGACAAAGTGAGATGGCTGAGCTGGAATGGTACATAAAAACAGTCTGTGAGGGCAACAGCCGTAGCTTGTACGATGTTTTCAGAGACCTAGACGAAAAGAAAGACTCTCGTGTGAATTTGATTAGGATATCTCTAAGAAATTTCTGGGATGAAATAGTTGAGATGGTGAAGAATCAGCAATTGCCCAATGACTTCCGATACCAAAATAAATGGATCAATGCTGGCACTGCATACAGAAGACTTGTAGAGCCTCTGGACATTGCAGCCTTCTATCATCTGCAAAACGAGAGAGGAAACTATCTCTCAATTGGGAACAGGCCGGTTCGTCATATGGTTCTGGAAAAATGGCTGGATGATAAAAACCAAACTCGCACAGGTAGAGATAGGAGGCCTCGCACAAAGTTTGCATCCTTAACTGAGGACTCTTGTTTTTGGGCTCACGTAGAAGAAGCTGCTAAAGACTTGACAAATCTCCAGCAAGAGCAAGAAAGACATCAAGTTATCAATGCCCATCTTAAGGAAAGCCTGGAAAATTTTGAGGTTTATGTGTCGAAAATGATAGAAGAGAAAAGTATTTCCGAGGAGGTTTTCTTGAAACAGAGCAGCTTCAAGGTATGGTGGAACAAATACAAAGAGTTTCAACTACAATACCCAGAATGGATATCAAGTTCCCCTTTGCTCAGATCCATGGAAAATCTGAATATGGAGGTTTAGAAGCTAGGTCTTTATTTAGTTTTATAGTTTGTTACAAGTTGTTTATTTCCATGGGCCTTCCCCTGCTTGAAAAGTTGTTTTCCTTTTCAATCTAAATTAGCCTGTGTTTGCTAAGTTGTGTTATTTTCAATGTAAATAAGTCTATGTTATATTCCTAATAATAAGAGATTTTTCAGTTGTGATCTTTTCAGCTTAAATAAGTTTATGTTATTCATGTTTATAGTCGATTTTGTATCATCTATAATACCTTTTTTTTTTCCTTTTAGATAAGAGTTATTTAAACATATTATTATCTTTTATTATTTTTTTAAAGAATAAGAATGGCATAAATTTTCATATTATTACAAATGTTCATGGATGGTGAAAATTTTAATTATTTATGTTATTTAATTTTGGATTTGCATTTGAAATTAAGGAAGCACATTTGTTAAGAATTAATATCTAAGGGTGTGTTAATTTAAATAGTTATCTTTCATCTAAACATGATTAAAAATTATAAAAAATATGTTGAGTAATATAATTTTATTTAGTTCTTTATTAAAAGACGTTAATAGAAATTATAAAATGTATTAGTATGTTTACATTGTGTTATTTTAAGTAAAATTATCTTAGTTTGTTCATTTTTTTGACTTTTTGAATTTCATTTGAAATTAGAATCAAAATGTTATAATTCTTGTTCTTGAAACATTTTAAAATTATGAGCATAATTATTTTCAATAATTTCTTAAATTTCAAGCTTCATTGTTTGACCTCCTTTCTATCTCCATCTTTGTGCACTTATCTTCAACCACACTCTTTATACACTTCTTTTATGCAGTGATAAAGATTTGAACACAACACCATCTAGATGTGTACAACATGGACTTTGCAATTAACCAAATGGCCTTTTCCCACTTGTTATTGCAATGCTTTTTAATTTTTTTTTTTAATAAACTATTATTCTTAAGACTATACATCTTGTTCATTTATAGAATATATTATATATCTAAAGTTACTACTAAAGAATGTCGTGATTTATTTCTAATAAAATTAAATAATTTACATTACAAAATAAAAAATAAAAAATAAAAAATTGAAGAATAATATATCCATTATTTGTTGATGATATTCAAGTTCCCCTCTATATAGATAAGCATAAACCATACATCAAAAATGACCTGCAAATCACACATTTAGTCAAACAAATAATAAATAAAAATGGTAAATGTTGTTGCAATCTACTATATAATGAGTGTAAGGGATAAAAGTGTATACCTTGCACTTTTACATCACTTTAAAAATATTTCGTAAATGCATATTTGAAATACTTAAACCAAACTCTAATTTGAACAAGTCTAATTTTTTAAGGTAATCAAAATATTCTCAAACTCCTTGAAATTCTAAAATAAGAAGAGGAGAGTCCACAATGTCAACGTGTTGAGTATCTTTTAAAATAATCAAACATATTTCATGGTTTAACTGGAGTGTAAATTTATATTGAGGAAAGGATTGAATTGAAAATGCTAGGAGGTTCGAAATTTCTTAAACCTACTAAAACTCTAACAAATTGATGTTGTGCATAGATATTCAATCTGAAGAAGGTATGGATTACTTTTAATATGTTGTAATGGTAGGTTGTGGACCCTTGGGATGATGTCTCAAGGTCCTTATTTTTATTGTTGTACCCTAATTCTTAAGGAATTTATTCCTCTTTCCGCTCTCCCTTCTCTCTAATTCTCCATGTCCCTCCCTAGATTGTAGAACCTCAAAAAGACTTGGGACATAGGAAGTAGGTCCTAAGGTACCTAATCTTATCACTCTCCCTCTCCTTGTAATGCTTAACTTCATTTTCTCAACTCCCTTCACCCCTCCTCTTTCATCTCAATTCTCATTCCCATTCTATGCTCACATCTTAACAAACTTACAAAATGTCACTAAGGATTAATGCTCTTTATTCCTTGGTCCCTCTTAGACATAAAATCCTAGCAAAGGATCATCTCAATTATAAGGCCTTCCTAAAATCACCATTTCACCTAGCTTTCTCCCACTCTAATATGATCCATCTATTAAAATGAATGCTCCCCCTAGGTATAACTCTACATTTTATAATGGATTTCCCTATGCACTAACACACCACTAGCCAATTCATCATCAATGTGGAGGATATTTAAAGATCACAAAGGAAAACTACTCCATACGTTGTAGGTTGATAAGATATCCTAACTAATTTTATGTGGAATTTGTTGATGTGGAATTTGTGGATGATGGCTACCCATGAATTATGGTCATATTTTGTTGTGTATTTGTTTAAGTATTTTTAGGTTTAATATGAATTTCCACACTCTACTCCTATAATCATGTATTTTTTGGACTATGTTGCAGCTTATAAGAGTTTTAAAACTTAGGAATATTACAAGGAAACTAAAAGAATCATGTTCATATGAATTGGGAAGATGATTGAAAAGAAAAAAAGTTGAGAAGAGTAGTTACAGTCTTTGTAACCCTAAATAATTTAGTAGTGGTCCAAGGATCCTATTAGGATGTGCCAAAAATTTCCCCTATGTGTTAAAAATGTCTAGTTCTTATATCATTATAGTTTCATGGCTTAAACCAAAATCCTTAAACCCTAAACCCTAGGGCTCATTGTGAATTATTTTACCTTTTTTAATAATCATCCATTCACTTGCTTTAGTTGGTTCCGAGTTCTTTAAATTATGACTTGTGTCATTTAAGTCATTGTTGTGGCTAGCCCCATGTGTTAGCCTACCGATTTTTGTCATCTACAGCCTTTTTTATCTTGTTGTGCATCTCCCTTGAGATCAACGCCTATGATCATCATGCGATTGTGCAGTTAACCAAAAGTACTTATCCAACCTAAGTTTGTAGCCTCACCCGCAGACATGGCATATGGTCCCCACCAAGGATGACATCACACACCTAGACCAATAAACATGTGACATATAGGAGGCCACGTAGCAAAATGAAAGCCCTAAATTGCATTTCGTAGTTCCGGCACTTGATCGGCCCGAACAAAGGGTGGTTTTCCCTCTACCCCCATAGGGAAGGCAAGAGGATCCTGCAGCAATGTTGGTAGGAACGGGTTCACCTGAGAATGAATACGGTCAATTGCTTTCTTTGTCGAATCGGGTTAACATCTAGAATATCGAATGCTTGGAATGCTCATTTTTGAGTCACCCTTTAATATATATATATATATATATATATAACTAGACTAGACTAGCAACCGGGGCGGGGATTCACCCTGATGCCTACCCTCTCTCTTCAGAAAGGCCTTGCCTACCAAAACACTCTACACAGACAAAAAACATGGGCTCAACTTACCTGGCTTCTAGTCATGATAATGGGAAATTGCCCTTCATAAGATCTATGTCCTAGATCTTCACGTGATTGCACAGTTAGTTAAAGATGCTCATGGGACCTAACTTCACAACTCTGAAAGGGCTTACTGAATGGTGGTGATTAATAAATGATAAAGATGGCTACGTTCTCACTTCCTATTCATTGTTGCTTGACAAGGATTTTGTTGTTCGGGCCACAATGTTCAAATACAAAATTCAATGGCTAGTTTGTGCCATCAAACCCGCATATGTGTTTGCAATTAATGTGCCCAATTTCCCGATATAGCCTAAATTTTTAGAATATTTTCTTCACTTTGATCTCAGTCTACATTTTTTATGCTCTAAAATGCTCTATGCATCATTCGCAATTCAATCCTAGCATTGTTAGGGTTTTTTTCCTCAAGGCTTTCTGCATAGGTTACAGTCGCATTTATTGTATCATTTATGTTGCTCTTTGTAAAGGCTCTAGTTTCATAAGTTTTTGAGTCATCCATAGCTAGAGAGAGGTTCATTCTAGATTCTTTCTTGAAATCCTAACCAATCTTTTCATATATTTAGAAAAACCCTAATTCTAAGAAATGGTTGAATCCTCTAGCCTAAGCAAGAGGAATTTCTCTAAGGAGATAATCACGTATCTTCTTGGGTCAATTGAGACACATAAGAGGTCAAAGCTAGGTGCTTTAATAGATTGAAATTTATAATTGACCATGATAGTGGATGCATCCATCTGTTGATTCAGCATGGTGGACCTAATAGGGTTTTTATTTTAGCTTGTAATTTGTTGCTATTTGTCGGTTTGATATTTGTTTATAAATCAATTCTCAAAATAATTACATGATATAGAGTAGGAGTGATGGAATGAGAGATGGAGAGAAAGAGTGATATAGACACAAAAGCCTAGATATGGGAAGATAGAGATAGATGGTGGGGAGAGAGAGAGAGGTAGAGAGAGTGAGAGAATGAGAGAAAGGTATGGGGAAGAAGAAACAATGAGTGTGTGTGTGTGTGTGCACACATGTGTGTGATTAAGAGAGATAGGGAGGGGGGAGTTATATATAAAGAGATAGAGAGGGAAGGAGAGAAAAATAGAGATAATACAAAAGTAAAGACATGTAGAAATAGGGAGTGATATGAAGAGAGGTATTAAAGAGGGAGAGAGATAGAGAGGGGAGAAGATAAAGAGATTACATAATGATAGACATGTACCAAACAAGGAGTGTGTGTGTTTAAGTGATATATATATATATATATATATATATATAGAGAGAGAGAGAGAGAGAGGTACATATATAGAGAGAGGGGAGATAAGAAAAAATATATAAAAAGGGATGATATATAAAGAGAGGTAGAGTGATAGATATAAAGAGAGAGAGGGAGTAGGAGAGATTGAGTGTATTAGAGAGAGAGAGAGAGAGAGAGAGAGAGAGAGAGAGAGAGAGAGAGAGAGAGAGAGAGAGAGAGAGAGAGAGAGAGAGAGAGAGAGAGAGAGAGAGAGATAGAGAGAGAGAGAGATAGAGAGAGAGAGAGAGAGAGGAAGAGAGAGAGTGGGGACAATAATGAGAGATGGAGGTGATAGAGAGAGGAAGAGAGATGGAGGGAATGAGAGGGGGGAGATAAACACAAAGAGGATAAAGGAGAAGTAGAGAGATATAGAATGAGAGAGTGATAGTGAGAGAGAGACAAGGATAGAAAGAGGGAGAAATAGAGAGATAGATAAAGTGGAGATTATAGAGACATGAATCAACGCCAAATCATGACATGGTCATACTCAAACTATGAAACCAACAACAAAGAAGACATATCAATAATGAGAAATCTATTTCACAAGTTAATTGTTTCCTTATATTGTAAAAAAATACAAATGTATTAATAATAAAATATCTACAGATAACAAATTGTATAACCATAACACCTCCTTTTCATTTTAGTGCAAGTGCTAATATTTGTTTAAAATGTATTTAAAATCATAATTTATATTCTACCAAATATTATTTCAAAGATGGATAATGCACAACTTTGACACATATTAGTCATTCCGTCTTGGATATATGTGCAAATAATAATAAATGTTAGTATTTATTTTACTTATACCGAATCTTCAAAGAAAGTAATCGATTCATAACGGTGACTTGAGTGAAAAGAAAATTCTATAAGGGCAAATAACTTGTTTCAGCATCAATATTGTGAACCCAGGGTAAATAGTAATGTCGGCGCAAAGCGACTTTAGCTTCTCTACTTCGAGGAATGATATAGTTGTACTACTAAACTGTATCAAGGTGTACTCAATACTTTCCCTTTGATGAACCTATTTACAGGTTTATGTCTGCCAGCCTATTCTCTTCCTTATTTGAGCATTTGGATGGTGATTCCTATGTATAGTGATGGTATGATTTGGAGGATCCTTTGCCTTGTCTTCATGAAAGGTAGGTTTATTCACATGTGCTGCCAGTTAGTATGTATTGGTGGGCATGTGGGTGGACCATAGTCACGTATACCTCTGACTTACGATGAGTATCCTTCTAGATACGTCGCTATGCGGGATGTGGCTTGCGCGTGCTTTTTCCGCGAGGTGCACTACCATGCGGGATACGTCCATTGTGTGTTTTCTCCACTTGGGGTATTGCCATGCCACGTGACGACGTGATGCGGGGTGATGTCGAGGTGAACACTGCCATGCCATGTGGATGTGTGACTTGGCCACACCATATGATGAGCTACTAGGATAGCTTGACGATTGTTCCTTCCTTCCTCGTTGGTGGCTAGCTATTAGTCACGTAGTGATGTAATGTGCAATTGTGATATTCTTTATATTTCTTTGGGGATCAGCAGTTTATTTTACTTTGATTTTGAAGGTTTGGCCACGATCTTGTGATCTTTTGCACTTTGATTTGGTGTTGAGATTCCGGATTATTTTCTTGCCTTACTGTTGGAATTGAGGATTTATTATCTTTATTCTTCTGTACTTTGGTGGCTAAACTGGTTTAACATTGTTGTTTTCGTATGCTGGTCTTGTGTTGCAATGTGAATTCCTCTCCAAGAACGTAGGAGACGGGCTTGGATGAGTGTATACGAGGAAGTAGACGCAAGGAACCTTGAGGATGGGGGTATGTGAGGCTGTGTTGCAGCTAGTATCCACTACCTACCTATGAGTGGTGACTATCTCTTGGAGGCTAAATACCTTACACAACAAGGGATATTTACAAAGGTCTTGTATGGAAGGTAGCACCGCTATGGTGTGCCTAGCACCATCAAGCCTTGGAGTGAGATATTGGATTCTTATGATCTTATTGTAGTTCTGAGATCAGGCATAGAGATGCTGATCGTGCATGTTACCTTTGACCGAGCATTAGACATGCTCACATGTGGCCTTTTCTGTTATGCATTCCAGTTATGTGGATGGTTATTATTTGTATCATGGAGTAAATTGTGTTAGCTTGTCACTATGTTATGGGACATAGTCATTGGAAAGGTGTTCTTATGCCTGGCAAGTGTAACCAATTGAGTTATTTACGTTGCTCTTATTTATTGAAAGTTAACTTGGTTGTAGAAATCGATATTTTGAGCTAGTTCTATGTTATTAAATTTTATGATAAAGATGGATTGGTAAAGGAAATTGATCATTATGGCATGTTTTCTTGTCATTCTTGATCGATGATTATGGTAATTGTGGTTTACCTCTTTAAAATGCTTTAATTTGATGTTACGAAAGGAAGAAAATTCTTGTTTCTTTGCTATGATTGTGGATAATTCCTAGAATATTGTAAGGAATGTAGGGTTTTAGATGTATCTGGCCAATGGATAATGGCGTTTGTAAAGAATTTTGCAATAATATTTCATTTATTTATGGAAAGAATTCTATGTGCAATTTGATCTTTGTTGAATGAGTTTCAGGGCTGATGCCTACGACATGTTCTCCATCTAGCCTTACGACTTCCAGGAGTAAGTCGGAACCTAGGGGGGGAGAATGTAGTACCCCTACCCTAGTCTATTTCTAACCTTGGTTTAGTCTTGATTAGTTTATCTTAATGTTATGTTATAGTCAGATGTTGATTTTACGCATAGCTATTGATGTGGTTCTCACACTAGTTTTATGCTAGTTGTTTAGTGTTCTTATTTCATGGTATTCATCGAGCTAACGCATTCATTAAGTTATTATATATGTATGCATGTATGATCGTTGGTTGCAGGAGATTTCAGGTACGAAGTCGCATGAGTGCGAGGTTCGTCGTCACCTGGTTTTGCAGGTTTGAGCATACCTTTTAATCCTTAGAGTTGGATTAGGTGGTCGTAAGACCCTAGTCGACCTTAGTCGTGCTCAAGTGAGCATCGTCAGTCGTCGTCAGTAATCCCTTCTTGTTTGGGTTTGCGAGTCGTCTGTTTGGTTGACCTTCTCGGTTTGCGTGCCTGGTGTGTTTGGTTAATTGATGAATTAGTCCTTAGTAATTTTCTTTATTAAATATATGCGTTTGTGCATTGAGGATTAATGGATTAAATTAATCAAGTATTCGTTATGCGATTTTCGTTGTTAATGAATTGCCTATTTTAATTGGAAGCAAATTTGATTTAAATGACTGATTTTGAATATTAATGCATTTATATATGCTGTGGAAAAGAAAGTTTTAGATTTTATCGCCATTAAGTTAATTGCATTCTGTTGGCGTTTATAATTTGAAAGATTAAATTTGTTTAAATGAGGAAATCGAATTTTGAATTGAAAAGGCAAGTTATTTGTTGTGTTTGTGAGAAAGAATTAATTTTTGAGAGTTATTTTGTAAATAAGAGTTTTTATTCCAAAAATAGAAATTTTGGGGTCAACTCTTCCATATAACCCAATTTGGGAAATTTGGAGGGGATGGACATTTTTGGGAAGTTTTGGAGTGGAGATGGAAAATTGGAGGCTTTGGCAGCTGAGATTGGGATTCTTCAGCCGATCTTGCCAGGAACGCGAGATCGGGTAGGATCCAACTCTCATTCTTTTTAGTTTTTGTTTAAAATGAAATGGGGGTTCTATCTTGGATTTAAATTTTCCTTCGAATGCCATGTTTATGGATCGATTTGGTAAATTACCAGCTTGGCTGGAAGTGATTTAGAGGTGCTGTTAATTCCTCATGTTTTTGGGCATTCGAAACCCTTGGGTGTTGTATAGAATGAGAAAACCCTGCATGAAAACGTGATAACAATCTCAATATGTTTAAACCGGATGTATGGTAAATCAAAATTCCAGTAAAATCTTTGTGATGGGCGTTTGTGATTATTGATGTCGAACTATGCTTTTTATATATCAAATATATTACCAAAAAACCCGAGCTGGGCGGGGTGTTTAAACTAGGTTTCATTTTATGTTTTTTAAGCGCCGTGTGAATTGGGTTAAACCGAGCTGGGCGTTTTTTTTTCATTGTTTGAAACGGTGGTTCGGGGTTTGGGAGAGCGGGGAGCGGAGCTCCACCCGCTCCCCTCCCCTTCCCCACTCTTCCTCCCTATCGCCCCGCGCGTCCTCTGTGTTTCCCCCCCCCTTCGCCGGTGCTACGACCTTGGCCACGGCACGCTGCGGTGGCCGCAGGGCCGCGGTGGCTGCAGGGCGCCGCGGGCTTGCGGGCACCGCAGGGCGCCGCCGCCTGGCCGCCTGCGAGCGCCGCCGCGTGCCCTAGCCGCGTTTTTTAAACGCGTTGCTTTTGTTTTAAACGCGTTGCTTTTGTTTTAAACATAGTTTTTAAATGCGTGTTTTTTTTTTAAAAGAACATAGATTCATTTAAAAGCGTTTTTTGTTTTAAATGTAGTTTTTGAAACCTATTTTGTTTTAAGCGATGTTTCAAATGCGTTTTCAAGGTAATTTTTAGTATTAAAAAAAAAGATGCCTATGATTTTAAAATATCATGTGAATGAATATTATTTTAATGATTAAGTTAATTAGTTCTTAATTCTGATTAAGGAGGCATAATAGTGGCAAATGCTAGTTGAAATTGATTAATGTTACTATGGAGTTTATAGGCCAATTGTCACTCAACTTTATTTCGAGACTTTGCCCCCTTCTAATTAAGTTCTTCAACTGTAATTTTGCAATCTAATATTGTCGAATATATTTTTATTGATCTTGGATTAATGAACCTAGATCTTACCTGCTAGCTGATTTGGGAAGTTGGCTAATTGAGGTAGTATTGTTTAAAAACGAAATAGAATATTATGTTATTGGAAATGACTATCTTCTTTTAGATTCTCTTTCTGCATTTTTATTTTCGTAATCCGTATTATGTAACTGGAATTGAAATTATGAATCTGTAGAGATTGAATTTAGACCAGTATGTTAATGACGTTTTGGAATGGAGATTAAATATCTTATTTTAATTGTTTAATGGTTGTCTGAATTTGATTATCATGAATTTGGTTTAAGAACTCATTATGGCTTAAATTGCCTGTTCAATGCGTGAACCTTAGGAGTTAGAAAACCAAGAACAACTTATCCCCAGTGGAGGTAGATAACTGTAATCTGATTTGGATCTTGTAGAAAACTTGATCGCCTTGTAATGTTTAAATCAATTTGAGGAAATATTGTCTTTTCTGATTATTGTCTTGCGAGTTTAATTTCTGTATTCGCCTTTAATTATGAAACGGCATGTTTTGCTTTGTTTAATAGGACCCTGTCGTATGGATGATTTGGTGTTCCTGTTTCAGTCCTCGATTCCGAGTTGACTATTGTTTTGTGATGTTGTCATAATTGATCGTATCCTCCTTGTGTGTGAGTCGAATGATGATTGTGGTTGACCGTTGTTGGTCGGGTCTCTAGATTAGAGTACCGTCAGTAAGTGATTACCTTTGAGTCGTGTTTGACCAGATGATTGTTTCTCCTTCTTGAACTCCGTTCGTCTGACCATGTGTATTCCTTGGTTTGAGTTCGTCTGAGTTAGTCTAGTGTCGTATGGGAAAGTGGCTTTCGATTGGGGGCCGCGCCCAAAGTGGCTGCTGGATAACCCGTCGAAAGTGAGTCTAATAAGTGATAACCTAAGTAGATTAGAAAATAATTTTTAAATAAGATAATGTGCCTCACACATGGGACGAGTGCTAGCATAGACTCGACATGCTGTGAGAAGGCCTGAAATGGCAAACCACCTTCCTTGTCTTCACGAGAGGATGTGTGGGTCCACATGAGGCTTGGATGGGCCGGAAGTTCGGATTAGGTTGCCAGGGTTACCAGTGTATGGGCCGGGACCTATGAAGACTTGCCATGGTATCCATACCAGGTTGTGTGATGACACTTGTCCCTACGTTCGTTAGTGTGTTGTCGTTTTGTCCGGTTTTGGGTACCTTTGTGAGTCGTCCTTTGTCACTGCCCTTGTGAGTGTCGGTTTCATGTTAGCCCCTAGGGTAGTGATGGTTCAGTTTTATGGATGCTCTCATGGACTCTTATGTTATTAGCTTCGATTATGTTCAGCTGGATCCTGTTCCTTGTAAGGATCGTTTTTGTATTATGGACCGATGTGGTCGTTTGTATATTGTTATGTATCGCCTTGATGGCTGGATTGTACGGTGTAACCTCTTGTACTCTTAACCTTATTATTTATCAGAGGGGGTCTTGCAGTTGAGCAGACCCGGAGATGTAGCCCATTAGGGGTGAACTCCGAGATCATTATGGTGTTATGTGGTGTATTCTCTTATGTTTCCTTTATTCAGCTTTATCATGTATGATTAATTTATGTAAAATGGTTAAGTGGATAATAGGAATTAACTTAAAATGCTCATAATCAGTCTATCTTGAATGCCTTGTTGATCGAATGCATAATTGGTTGAGATGCGGTTTATCGTAATGCATGTGTGAAATCGTCCTTTTAACACAATAAGTTGGTATATGAATGAATGTAACTTAGAGTAATGAATTATACTCAGTTGTCGTTAAGGAATTTAAATATGCTTGGAAAGATCTCTTATGTTATGATGAAATCCTAGTGTATTAGAATGTTAGATGTTTGGTTTGCAATTTTAAATGAAAAGCTTGAATGAGTATTAGGAATGGATCTTAATGATGAATCTTGCTTGTGATTTATATTTCCATCTTTGAAAGAAATTATCCTGATTGTGATTTATCTCATTATTAAGATATTCAGCTTAATGGATTAATTGTGTGAGTTAAATGAATTGTGAAATTTAAGTAATCTCGTTGGGAAACTCTTTAGGAGATTGTTGTTAATGTCTTCCGCTATGTAATCTGAATCTTTGTTATCTTGTTGCATCTTATGTGTTGTAACTTCAAAAAAAAAAATTTGCACTCTTTTCTTGTTATTTTAGCTTATCCCTTCGGGGTTTCCTGGCGGGGCATTACAGATGAATAAATTAGATGCATGATTTAATTATGATGATGGGATCTAGAACATAGGATTAACAATAGTGGAATGTTGTGTGGGACATCTCATGTTTCTAGTAGTTTGAGAGATAGTGTGGTGCATTTGCAAAATTCAAAATTTTATTAAACATTATCTTTAACAGGATGTGGGAAATAGGTTTATAGATTCGCAACTTATGAACCATTTTTTCTCAACAAAACTCCATAGATTAAGCGACCTTGCAATCTAACAATGCCCATCTAGTTCCTGAACATCTCACAAAATGTATATAAAATTTATGCTCATTTGAAGGAAAGTCGATTGGCTAAAATCTCCAAATTAAATCATCCCAATAAGTCACAATGGGTCATGCTAGGTTCTTGTGCAAATGGCATGGACCTTAACAATCCATAAATCACAAGCTAAGTCAAACTTAAAGAGCATCATTTAATGTCAACAACATTGATCACCAAGGACTTACATTCATAACCATATGAAAAGTATTTTGCCTTGTGATTTTTTGCATGTGTCCCACCTTTACACATGAAATATATGCACCCACTCAAGATATTCCATATATTGCACCAAGAAAGTTAGAAAAAGATTGCTTAGCGACATTGCCAAATGAAAATACATAAGAAAAAATACACTCTTAATAAAATTATATAGCTATCAATTTTAGAAAATGTCTATAATCTTGTTAAATTGATTAAAAATGTTAGCTTGGATGTAAATTTTGAACAATTCACTTTATTGCATTTAAGTTGTAATAAATGTTTTTTGTATCTTGTACATAATTTAATAATATAAAATATTAATTTGTTTATATGACCTATTAATTCAAAATAGTTATACTTCTATATAGATATTATTAAATTAACTAAAAAGTAAAAAATTCACTTCCTTTACCCTTTCATCTAAATCATATTTTAATTATTTGTATTGTTATTTTGTCCGTACACTGTATATCCGTATGTGCTGTTGTCGTATATGGTAGGCAAGTCTACGTAGAATACATATATATACGGTTGTTATTAAACTTCATAGCCAGACTTTGGACTGATAAAGACATGACAAGAATCTTAATTTTTGTTTAATAAAAGCTAAAAGCAAACGAACTATATTAAAAGTGAACTTTACTATACGAATATGAATAAAGGTGAGTGCAAAGTAAATGTATAGTGATTTAAATACGTAAATCTACAAATTATGTTTTTCAATTTGAGTGAACGCTCATGCGTACACGAGAAGCTTGGAAGGCAACGGCTGCAGGTTTAAAAGTACCAAACAAAACTCGAGACTGACAGAGTTGGACGTGTAGTAATTCAATCGGAAAAGTAGCAAGCGGGAAACAGAGAACAAGGAACAAGGAAGCTGCAGGGCATTAATTCAATAGAAAGTCGTACCCTCTTCTATCAATTCAGCAAAGAACAAGGAAGCTGCAGGGCATTAATCATAAACAACTACTACCTTTAAATTGAAGTGGCCGCATACCGTATGTACTAAGCCGTGAACAGTGGATGGCAGATGACCTAAATGAGTAGGACGCTCACGCCTCATCTCCTCCTTCCTATCCTCCTTCCTTACGGAGTGTAACTTCCTCTTTAGGTAATCGCAGTCTCGCGGACCTTTCTTTGTTCTTGCTTCTAGGCGGTTTCCGGATACCTTAGTGTTTAAGCAACCCTACTTTCTCCAAAATTTCCACCTAGCACACCCATTATCCTATAAAACAGTCTCCCTTGACAATCGAAATGATCGAAGCAAGCAGCGAATGCAATCTTGAAAACCATTGATGAAGGCTTGGAGTCCAGTCGACCACGGTAAGTACAAGCTTGTTAATTATCATTTTTGGTTACGATTTTAACATAGTTTTTTGGCGAACAAAATTTGCTTTGTTCGCTAGTTAACAAGAGATTGGTGGACTTAATAAAATTAGTTTGTATTGCATATTAAACACGATCGTGATGCCGTTTCTCGTTGGCTGGTCAAAAGGAGTATAGAAATTTGAATCTTCTTTCAAAAATGTAAGTGGCTTTAACCAGAAATGTATTCATTTTTATAGAATTTCAATTTTTCTCTTGAAACTTGTAGGAATAGATTTAAATTTTGTAGTGCCCAGTTAGTACTGATGGCTCGAATTTTCGCTATAGGTTCACTGTTGGGGAAGAGCAGGCGATTTTTCTTTCTTCTTGTGAAATCCTAGAACGAGCTTGGGGAGAGACACGCAGTATTTCAAATAACAATGATATTACTTATTTTGGTCTGAGTGAGTATGAAAGTGTAGTATTTATCACATTCCCTTCCTTTTATATTGGAGATTTCACTGCCAGTGATAGCCCATACGGACAGTGCGATATCCAGAATGAGAATGAAGTTTTCTCTGACCGTCTCAAGGGTGATGATGATCAACCGGCTCTTGTTCACAACGGAGCTCTCAACATGTTCTTGAACATTCTGAGAAATTCAGACTTGGAAACCCAGGTACAATGACCCTTTACTCCATCTTTTGTAATTTCTCTTTTATGTTTTTTTATGACTATATATGTTAAAGGTTTTTTTTTAGCATGCTGACTTTTGGAATTGAGTACATATTTTTTTATCAATGTTTTGATCTAGTCTATGATTCATCGTGAGGATGTTTATATTTCAACATGTTCGTGTTATCAGTGATATTATCTGCTTCTTTCAGGGTAAAATTTGGACTGGGTCTTAATCGTGCAAATATAAAGCAATTTTGAACAGTAGTTACTCAATGTATTTTGTCAAAGTCAGTATTGCAAGAACAGATTTCATTTAGTAAATTTATAAAGTTTTAACATCTAAAAGTGTGGCCCTTTTACTTGTTTGTTGTAATAGATGGACAAGTTTTCAAAGCAAAGAAAGGAACAAACCATTATATTTGTGGGTCATTCTATAGGAGGTGCCATTGCAACTCTTGCTACGATCTGGGTTCTGGAAAAAAGGCTGAGACAAATTTCTCCTATCTGCATTACATTTGGTTCTCCTTTGGTTGGAGATACTGTTCTTATACAATCAATTGATTGCCAAGGTTGGTCCGGAAATTTTTGTCATGTGGTTTCCAAAAATGATATTGTTCCGCGGATGCTCCTTGCACCTTTTGAATCAATTGGACAGCAATTGAACTCGATTTTTCCACCTAGAGGGAGCATAATGGTCAATGATTCTGCTAGTTTAATGCATCCTTCTTCTCCAGAGGCTTGCAGGAAACTTCTTGACAATATCAAGTGCCTTGGAGAATCTAGCCCGTATAAACCCATTGGTACTTACATGTTCTTCTCTGTCTACGGTGCAGCTTGTGTTGAGGACCCTCAAGCTGTCTTGAAGATGCTAGTTCTAACTTTGCAAAACACAGAAGAAAATGGTATTGAAGAAGAAAATAGTATTGCGGCTGCTTTAATTTCAGAGCACGTAAGTTATGGTGATAAGTTGAGACATGTTATTGAAAGTGCATGCTCAACAAGAACTTCAAATCTCTCTTCAGAATCCTCCTTTGAGATGGGAATAGCACTGCAATTAGAAGCAATGGGTTTTCAGACTCAGGTAATCTCATATTACTTTTAATAGTTGTTCTTAATATATCAGTCACATGACTCTTAGTATTCAAAACCTACAATACGATATTTGAAACTTTAATTATACTTCGTTCGAGATTGCTTCCATTTTGTGAGAGGTTAGCTTAGTCAAGGTAAATTATTGCACAGTATCGATCTTTTACAAGTGAATACTTCTAAATTGAAATTTCTTAGTCAGCAAAAAGATTGGGAAAAACTGGTAGTTTATTATGGCATTCATTCATGGATTTAGATAGTATATTTTTTGGTTTTGATTTGTTTAGGTGGTTCATCTATTTCAATAAGGTAATCTGTTTTTTTGGTTTACATATAGTATATAAGACTATTCCATACTTTCAATATGTAGGAGGTATCTAACTCTGCTTCAGATAGATTTAAATTTATAAGCATTCTTTCACCTATCACTATAATTTCATAATTTCAGATAAACCACCTAAACAAATTGAATGAATGTAGTGTTTAAATCTCAAGCCCCTTTAGAGGGGAGGGGAAATTGAAAATTGAGATTACTTTCTTGCATACGTTTTATTTCCTTACATGCTGTAGCTTCTTAAGTTATTCTGTTTACACTGATTATTTTCTCTCAATGTTGTTTACTATGTTTAGGAATCGAGACTGATGAGTTTTATTGTTTAACAGAATAATTATGCATTTGATGCCCTGAAAGGACCTGAAGATTTGAAAAACAAGCTTGGCATGGACATTGAGAACCTAAACAAGAACTTGAGCGAGAGACAAAGTGAGATGGCTGAGCTGGAATGGTACATAAAAACAGTCTGTGAGGGCAACAGCCGTAGCTTGTACGATGTTTTCAGAGACCTAGACGAAAAGAAAGACTCTCGTGTGAATTTGATTAGGATATCTCTAAGAAATTTCTGGGATGAAATAGTTGAGATGGTGAAGAATCAGCAATTGCCCAATGACTTCCGATACCAAAATAAATGGATCAATGCTGGCACTGCATACAGAAGACTTGTAGAGCCTCTGGACATTGCAGCCTTCTATCATCTGCAAAACGAGAGAGGAAACTATCTCTCAATTGGGAACAGGCCGGTTCGTCATATGGTTCTGGAAAAATGGCTGGATGATAAAAACCAAACTCGCACAGGTAGAGATAGGAGGCCTCGCACAAAGTTTGCATCCTTAACTGAGGACTCTTGTTTTTGGGCTCACGTAGAAGAAGCTGCTAAAGACTTGACAAATCTCCAGCAAGAGCAAGAAAGACATCAAGTTATCAATGCCCATCTTAAGGAAAGCCTGGAAAATTTTGAGGTTTATGTGTCGAAAATGATAGAAGAGAAAAGTATTTCCGAGGAGGTTTTCTTGAAACAGAGCAGCTTCAAGGTATGGTGGAACAAATACAAAGAGTTTCAACTACAATACCCAGAATGGATATCAAGTTCCCCTTTGCTCAGATCCATGGAAAATCTGAATATGGAGGTTTAGAAGCTAGGTCTTTATTTAGTTTTATAGTTTGTTACAAGTTGTTTATTTCCATGGGCCTTCCCCTGCTTGAAAAGTTGTTTTCCTTTTCAATCTAAATTAGCCTGTGTTTGCTAAGTTGTGTTATTTTCAATGTAAATAAGTCTATGTTATATTCCTAATAATAAGAGATTTTTCAGTTGTGATCTTTTCAGCTTAAATAAGTTTATGTTATTCATGTTTATAGTCGATTTTGTATCATCTATAATACCTTTTTTTTTTCCTTTTAGATAAGAGTTATTTAAACATATTATTATCTTTTATTATTTTTTTAAAGAATAAGAATGGCATAAATTTTCATATTATTACAAATGTTCATGGATGGTGAAAATTTTAATTATTTATGTTATTTAATTTTGGATTTGCATTTGAAATTAAGGAAGCACATTTGTTAAGAATTAATATCTAAGGGTGTGTTAATTTAAATAGTTATCTTTCATCTAAACATGATTAAAAATTATAAAAAATATGTTGAGTAATATAATTTTATTTAGTTCTTTATTAAAAGACGTTAATAGAAATTATAAAATGTATTAGTATGTTTACATTGTGTTATTTTAAGTAAAATTATCTTAGTTTGTTCATTTTTTTGACTTTTTGAATTTCATTTGAAATTAGAATCAAAATGTTATAATTCTTGTTCTTGAAACATTTTAAAATTATGAGCATAATTATTTTCAATAATTTCTTAAATTTCAAGCTTCATTGTTTGACCTCCTTTCTATCTCCATCTTTGTGCACTTATCTTCAACCACACTCTTTATACACTTCTTTTATGCAGTGATAAAGATTTGAACACAACACCATCTAGATGTGTACAACATGGACTTTGCAATTAACCAAATGGCCTTTTCCCACTTGTTATTGCAATGCTTTTTAATTTTTTTTTTTAATAAACTATTATTCTTAAGACTATACATCTTGTTCATTTATAGAATATATTATATATCTAAAGTTACTACTAAAGAATGTCGTGATTTATTTCTAATAAAATTAAATAATTTACATTACAAAATAAAAAATAAAAAATAAAAAATTGAAGAATAATATATCCATTATTTGTTGATGATATTCAAGTTCCCCTCTATATAGATAAGCATAAACCATACATCAAAAATGACCTGCAAATCACACATTTAGTCAAACAAATAATAAATAAAAATGGTAAATGTTGTTGCAATCTACTATATAATGAGTGTAAGGGATAAAAGTGTATACCTTGCACTTTTACATCACTTTAAAAATATTTCGTAAATGCATATTTGAAATACTTAAACCAAACTCTAATTTGAACAAGTCTAATTTTTTAAGGTAATCAAAATATTCTCAAACTCCTTGAAATTCTAAAATAAGAAGAGGAGAGTCCACAATGTCAACGTGTTGAGTATCTTTTAAAATAATCAAACATATTTCATGGTTTAACTGGAGTGTAAATTTATATTGAGGAAAGGATTGAATTGAAAATGCTAGGAGGTTCGAAATTTCTTAAACCTACTAAAACTCTAACAAATTGATGTTGTGCATAGATATTCAATCTGAAGAAGGTATGGATTACTTTTAATATGTTGTAATGGTAGGTTGTGGACCCTTGGGATGATGTCTCAAGGTCCTTATTTTTATTGTTGTACCCTAATTCTTAAGGAATTTATTCCTCTTTCCGCTCTCCCTTCTCTCTAATTCTCCATGTCCCTCCCTAGATTGTAGAACCTCAAAAAGACTTGGGACATAGGAAGTAGGTCCTAAGGTACCTAATCTTATCACTCTCCCTCTCCTTGTAATGCTTAACTTCATTTTCTCAACTCCCTTCACCCCTCCTCTTTGATCTCAATTCTCATTCCCATTCTATGCTCACATCTTAACAAACTTACAAAATGTCACTAAGGATTAATGCTCTTTATTCCTTGGTCCCTCTTAGACATAAAATCCTAGCAAAGGATCATCTCAATTATAAGGCCTTCCTAAAATCACCATTTCACCTAGCTTTCTCCCACTCTAATATGATCCATCTATTAAAATGAATGCTCCCCCTAGGTATAACTCTACATTTTATAATGGATTTCCCTATGCACTAACACACCACTAGCCAATTCATCATCAATGTGGAGGATATTTAAAGATCACAAAGGAAAACTACTCCATACGTTGTAGGTTGATAAGATATCCTAACTAATTTTATGTGGAATTTGTGGATGTGGAATTTGTGGATGATGGCTACCCATGAATTATGGTCATATTTTGTTGTGTATTTGTTTAAGTATTTTTAGGTTTAATATGAATTTCCACACTCTACTCCTATAATCATGTATTTTTTGGACTATGTTGCAGCTTATAAGAGTTTTAAAACTTAGGAATATTACAAGGAAACTAAAAGAATCATGTTCATATGAATTGGGAAGATGATTGAAAAGAAAAAAAGTTGAGAAGAGTAGTTACAGTCTTTGTAACCCTAAATAATTTAGTAGTGGTCCAAGGATCCTATTAGGATGTGCCAAAAATTTCCCCTATGTGTTAAAAATGTCTAGTTCTTATATCATTATAGTTTCATGGCTTAAACCAAAATCCTTAAACCCTAAACCCTAGGGCTCATTGTGAATTATTTTACCTTTTTTAATAATCATCCATTCACTTGCTTTAGTTGGTTCCGAGTTCTTTAAATTATGACTTGTGTCATTTAAGTCATTGTTGTGGCTAGCCCCATGTGTTAGCCTACCGATTTTTGTCATCTACAGCCTTTTTTATCTTGTTGTGCATCTCCCTTGAGATCAACGCCTATGATCATCATGCGATTGTGCAGTTAACCAAAAGTACTTATCCAACCTAAGTTTGTAGCCTCACCCGCAGACATGGCATATGGTCCCCACCAAGGATGACATCACACACCTAGACCAATAAACATGTGACATATAGGAGGCCACGTAGCAAAATGAAAGCCCTAAATTGCATTTCGTAGTTCCGGCACTTGATCGGCCCGAACAAAGGGTGGTTTTCCCTCTACCCCCATAGGGAAGGCAAGAGGATCCTGCAGCAATGTTGGTAGGAACGGGTTCACCTGAGAATGAATACGGTCAATTGCTTTCTTTGTCGAATCGGGTTAACATCTAGAATATCGAATGCTTGGAATGCTCATTTTTGAGTCACCCTTTAATATATATATATATATATATATATAACTAGACTAGACTAGCAACCGGGGCGGGGATTCACCCTGATGCCTACCCTCTCTCTTCAGAAAGGCCTTGCCTACCAAAAAACTCTACACAGACAAAAAACATGGGCTCAACTTACCTGGCTTCTAGTCATGATAATGGGAAATTGCCCTTCATAAGATCTATGTCCTAGATCTTCACGTGATTGCACAGTTAGTTAAAGATGCTCATGGGACCTAACTTCACAACTCTGAAAGGGCTTACTGAATGGTGGTGATTAATAAATGATAAAGATGGTTACGTTCTCACTTCCTATTCATTGTTGCTTGACAAGGATTTTGTTGTTCGGGCCACAATGTTCAAATACAAAATTCAATGGCTAGTTTGTGCCATCAAACCCGCATACGTGTTTGCAATTAATGTGCCCAATTTCCCGATATAGCCTAAATTTTTAGAATATTTTCTTCACTTTGATCTCAGTCTACATTTTTTATGCTCTAAAATGCTCTATGCATCATTCGCAATTCAATCCTAGCATTGTTAGGGTTTTTTTCCTCAAGGCTTTCTGCATAGGTTACAGTCGCATTTATTGTATCATTTATGTTGCTCTTTGTAAAGGCTCTAGTTTCATAAGTTTTTGAGTCATCCATAGCTAGAGAGAGGTTCATTCTAAATTCTTTCTTGAAATCCTAACCAATCTTTTCATATATTTAGAAAAACCCTAATTCTAAGAAATGGTTGAATCCTCTAGCCTAAGCAAGAGGAAGTTCTCTAAGGAGATAATCACGTATCTTCTTGGGTCAATTGAGACACATAAGAGGTCAAAGCTAGGTGCTTTAATAGATTGAAATTTATAATTGACCATGATAGTGGATGCATCCATCTGTTGATTCAGCATGGTGGACCTAATAGGGTTTTTATTTTAGCTTGTAATTTGTTGCTATTTGTCGGTTTGATATTTGTTTATAAATCAATTCTCAAAATAATTACATGATATAGAGTAGGAGTGATGGAATGAGAGATGGAGAGAAAGAGTGATATAGACACAAAAGCCTAGATATGGGAAGATAGAGATAGATGGTGGGGAGAGAGAGAGAGGTAGAGAGAGTGAGAGAATGAGAGAAAGGTATGGGGAAGAAGAAACAATGAGTGTGTGTGTGTGTGCACACATGTGTGTGATTAAGAGAGATAGGGAGGGGGGAGTTATATATAAAGAGATAGAGAGGGAAGGAGAGAAAAATAGAGATAATACAAAAGTAAAGACATGTAGAAATAGGGAGTGATATGAAGAGAGGTATTAAAGAGGGAGAGAGATAGAGAGGGGAGAAGATAAAGAGATTACATAATGATTGACATGTACCAAACAAGGAGTGTGTGTGTTTAAGTGATATATATATATATATATATAGAGAGAGAGAGAGAGAGAGAGAGGTACATATATAGAGAGAGGGGAGATAAGAAAAAATATATAAAAAGGGATGATATATAAAGAGAGGTAGAGTGATAGATATAAAGAGAGAGAGGGAGTAGGAGAGATTGAGTGTATTAGAGAGAGAGAGAGAGAGAGAGAGAGAGAGTGGGGACAATAATGAGAGATGGAGGTGATAGAGAGAGGAAGAGAGATGGAGGGAATGAGAGGGGGGAGATAAACACAAAGAGGATAAAGGAGAAGTAGAGAGATATAGAATGAGAGAGTGATAGTGAGAGAGAGACAAGGATAGAAAGAGGGAGAAATAGAGAGATAGATAAAGTGGAGATTATAGAGACATGAATCAACGCCAAATCATGACATGGTCATACTCAAACTATGAAACCAACAACAAAGAAGACATATCAATAATGAGAAATCTATTTCACAAGTTAATTGTTTCCTTATATTGTAAAAAAATACAAATGTATTAATAATAAAATATCTACAGATAACAAATTGTATAACCATAACACCTCCTTTTCATTTTAGTGCAAGTGCTAATATTTGTTTAAAATGTATTTAAAATCATAATTTATATTCTACCAAATATTATTTCAAAGATGGATAATGCACAACTTTGACACATATTAGTCATTCCGTCTTGGATATATGTGCAAATAATAATAAATGTTAGTATTTATTTTACTTATACCGAATCTTCAAAGAAAGTAATCGATTCATAACGGTGACTTGAGTGAAAAGAAAATTCTATAAGGGCAAATAACTTGTTTCAGCATCAATATTGTGAACCCAGGTAAGGGTCTTTGACATCTTTTGGAGCAATTGCAGCCAACCAAAATTTGGCCGGTCAAAAAGATTTCATCTTTTTTCACTTGTGAGTGGACATGGTTTTATTGTGAGCCAAGCACCGTGGACCTGATACACCTTTTATTTTAGTATGTAATTTGTTTGTTATTGGCCGGTTTCATATTTGTATTTTATAAATCGATTTTCAAAACAATTACATCTTCATAATTACCCTAACCCACGCCTGGAATTTGACGGTTTCCCCATACCTTTCATTTGACGTTATATGTAAGAGATTAACTATCAAAAATATTTAATTTAAACAGAATATTAAAAATATTATTTTCACTCACAAACAATGATAGTTTTAAAATTTGTAATTATGGTCTACAATTTAATTTGCATACAGAAGATAATTAAAATGAGTGGCGGACTTGCATCAACAAAGTATAAGTAAATGTATACTTTATTATAAATAAAAAAAACTACAATAAAATACAAATAAAAAGAATCTAAAATATTTAGAAAATAGTGATAAATCTATAATTTATTTCTAAATTTACATCAATTTTTTTTGTTTATAATTAAAATAGAAACTATTCTAAAAAATCATATTAAAATATCATTTCTTATTTATAATTTATGAGAATTTGTCAAGATCTAGAGGCTAAGAGAGATAAAATATATGATAGGAATAAACTGTATTCTATCAAGATGCAAAATATGATCAACTAGATACAAACAATGTAGATGAGTCTTCTTATATAGGCAAGTCTATATGGATATGTGAGTACACAAACATGTGGCTCAATAGGAAACAAGGGTAGGTAGGAAATAGGTGTGGGTAGGTAGAAAAAACAATATAATATTTCACATGAGGTGGAATGTAACAACAAGATAAGATCAACACCATAAAACGTCAATGAATACATATTTTTTTAAGGCTGTCATATACTGAAAAAATGGCATAGACTGTCAAATTTCAGGTGAAACAATTGTGTTGTCTAAAAAGTTAACACGCCAATAGAGTTGGTGAAAAAATAAATAATGACAAGAAACGGAAAATAGAACTATTGAAAAGAAACGAAATACATCGGTTTTTAGGATGTAAAGAAGCAAACAGTATAAAAGCATTGACGCATAGGAAAGTAGAAATATGAAAAAATAAAAATGATATACGTATGTAAACAAGCAAACAGTATAAAATCATGAACGCATCTTAGCTGGCTGAATTACGAAAAATAAGAGATAAACAAGTCATAAAAAATGTGAGCCTTCATTCCATATGCAAACAAGTTGCCTCCCATGTCAAAATCACCTATCCTTTATTTCGATAAGGAAGGAAAATGGAAAGAGTGGAGGAAAAATATTACAAAACCCTACCAAAAGACATGGCGGAGAAAAGATAAGGCAAATTTAGATAACGTCATTGGCAAGCGAATAGGTTGCAACTTTTCAAAATAGTGTTCTTTTTGCAAATTTTCTACATTTGTTATTTTTCTCACATTAGACGAAAAGAAAGACTCTAGTGTGAATTTGCAAATTTTCTACACTTGTTATTTTTCTCAAACTAGACGAAAATAAAGACTCTCATGTGAATTTGATTACGACATCACTTAGAAATTTCTACCAAATGACTTCCTATACCAGAACAAATGGATCAATGTTGGCACTGCATACATAAGACATGTAGAGCCTCTGGACATTGCAAACCTTCTATCGATGACATAGCAACAATGAAAGATATCTCTCAAACGAGAACATGTCACTCTGTCATAGGGTTTTGTAGAATTGTCTTAGTTTGTTCTTTTTTAAGAAAATTTTAAATTCCATTTGAAATTAGAGCCAAAATGTTATAATTCTCGTTCTTCAAATTACTAGCATAGGTATTTCCAATAATTTGTTCACGTAAAAGCATCATTGTAAAAATGTAACCTCTTAAGACCTCATTTCTATTTCCATCTTTGTGCACTTACCTTCAATCCCACTTATTATACTTGTTGCATTTTTTTCAATATCTTCTTTTATAAACTATTTATCATAGGGTTATACATCTTGTTTATTTATTGTATATATAATATTTCTAAAGTTAACAGATAAGGTGGTGTTGTATTTCTAATCAAATTAAATAATTTACATTAGAAAAAATAATATTTTTTAAGATAAATATTTTCAGTGTTTATTAATGATATTCAATTTCCCCTCTATATTGATAAGCATAAACCATGTGTCAAGAAGGACCTTCAAATCATACCTTTAGTAAAAACAATAAAATTTAAATGGTTGATCATGTGGTTGCAACCTCCTATTTAATGATTGTAAGGGATATAGTGCCTACCTTGCACTTTTAAATCACTTTACACATATTCCATAAATACATATTTGCAATCCCCAAATAAAATCGTATCCTTATTTTATCACCTCAATTTAATGTGCCTCATTGTTTCTTTCTCTATTTGCATTCATATGATTGACCTTAATTACTCACTAATAATAATCAACCCAAGAATTACTCCACTAGGCTCCCCACATGAGGATTTTCCTATGGATGCTCAATTAGTATCTTCTTGTTAAAAATACTTAGTGAGTTTTATTAGCAGAAGTTCATGTTGTCAAATTTATGCAGTTTCTAAAGTGGCAATGTATCTATCATTCAATCATGAGTTCTCAAACCCTTGTAGGGCTTGTGCACCTATACATTAGGTCTCTAGGTCCCAACTTCCTCCACTGCCCTTCTATAGTGTGTGCCACCCATTCTCCTTCTTGTTCCCTATTAAGTTATCTCTCCCACTCTTCAAATTTTTCCCTAGTAGACCATGAACCCATGGATACACCTTGTACGTTATCACAGTGTCCCTTAGTATGAACTCCACTAGACACTCTACCCCTCACATCCTCTCTTCATTGTAAGCTATATATATTTTCCTCATTTGGTAGAATCAATCAAGTGGAATTGTGACCTTGGAACCTAGTTCTAATCTCTCTATTTCACTTGCCTTCTTGGTCCTTGTCTTCCCTTTCTCCTCCATTCTTCTATGTGTCATCTGCATTACTTTCCCCGCATATTATTCCTTGTTGAGACCATATAAAATAAAGGGGTGTCAAATATGCTAAGTAAAAAAATTGTCAATTTCAATTGCTCATGATTTTTAGGAACCTCTAACAAGATTCAAAAGTTATCCGTTCATCTAAAAAAAGGTAGGAAAAATTCTAAGTCTGAAATGTTGGTGAATTGTTGATCTTGTCAAAATCTTGATAGATAAGAAATTTGACATATGGTGTTTAGGAGTTCAATGGTTCAATAATTATCCAAATACTTGACAAGGAAAGATGGCTAAAATGTTAATGAGTTAAGGAAATAAGGAAGTAAGGACAAGGTTTCAATAAGTTCTAATGTTACCGTTGAAACTAAGTAGCTTCACTAAACTTCATTTATCTCTCATTCAATCATCTAACTTATCGATGTAACTACAAGCTAATGTTAGACTTCATGATTGAGTGAAAAAACTTGTTATAATCATCTTTATATGCATTTCATATTCCAAGCATCGGATTGCACATTTCGACACTTGGACATGTTTACAAATTTGTCATCGATCGTGCTATGACCATATTTCTTATGCTATGGTGTGATTATAATTAAGCAGATCGGATTTATGTTATCTATCATAATTATCATATGATAACACCAATTGATGTTATCATATGATAACTATGATAGTTATCATATTAAACTTGCTCTTGCTTTAATACCGATCTGTTATCAATCTACTTTATAATCGTATTGCACTTGCATCATATTGATTTGTTATCGGTTATCATAATAATAAAATAGCATTTAAAACATACTGATTTGTTATTAGTTAATATAACAATTAAATAGCATTTGATTTGAATCAATAGTTATCGGTAAACACCTTAATGAATCGATGCTTGTGAACTGATCAAGACATGTCTTGATCGGGCATGTCAAGGGACATGCCTGGTCAAGGCATGCCTTGATCATTGGGCATCACACATACACACACACACACACACACACATATATATATACTGTGAGGAATGCTACAGAGATAATTGAAATCAATAAATCTTATCTACAACAATCTGCAATATAAGAAGGAACAATCAATACAAACAATAAAAGATTAAATATATTTCTTAAGCATTGAAGTAATTCAATAAGAAAGTAAAAGAATATCTAAATTCTTACAACTTCAGATTTTGAACATAAATTTGAATTACATGTACATGGTATCAGAGCTAGATTGATTGAACCTAAGGCATTCAAATTTGAGAAGTTCAAATCGAGGATATAAACATCACATTTCCCATGGCTAATGCTATCAGATTTGAGGATAGACTTGAAAGAGGTGATAATTTCTCAGCATGAAAATTCAGAATTAAGATGATTCTAAAAGAGAATAAAGTTGAATCATTTGTAAGAGTTGAATCTAAAGAAATAGAGAATGAACCTGACAAATTGACATGGATTGAGGGAAATGAAAAAAGCCATGAAGATCATAATTGATGGAGTGAGAAATCATATTATGCCAATAATAACAAAGCATGAGACTGCCTACCATATGTTCAAAGCACTCGAAAGTGCATTCGAGATAAACAATGCAAGTAGAACCTTGGCTCTAAAAGGGAAATAAATCATATAAGTATGAACAAAGGAGAGTCAATCAATGCATACTTTATGCGGATATTAGCCTTAAGGGATGAATTGGCAACACTTGGATATGAGATCTAAAGCAAAGAGTTAACAGTCATTGCTCTAGATGGGTTGCCTAGTACGTGGGAAACATTTGTCCAAGGCATTAATTGCAAGGGCTAAATATCTGAAATTTGAAAGGCTAAGAGCAGATTGTCTTCAAGAGGAGTCAAGGTTAAATAAGAAGGGGATCAAGCAAAAGAACATAGATGAAGATCTCCATGTTCTAAATACAAACTCCAACAAGAAAAGAAAGAAGAAACATTTCAAGAAGAGAAAGAATCGACGTGAGAAAGGGTCATCTAAGAAAGGCATCTCCCACATTCAGTGCTTTAGGTGTGATCAATATGGACACTATGCAAAAAAATATTCAGATAGAATCAAACAACAAGCTACATTTGCAAAAGTGAAAAGGGAAGAACATGATTCCAAGAAGCATGTATTTTACTCTTCCCTCTCTAGCCACGTATCCAATAAATCTAACACCTGGATCATTGATAGTGGGTCTTCAAGACACATCACTGGGTATAGAGAATTATTGGATTCCATGTTAGAAGATATTGATGAAGAAGTAACCATTGGTGATGACTCTGCACATCCAATGAAAGGTGTCGGTACCTGCACCATTAAGCTAAAGACAAGCATGTCCCTCCAACTCACCAGAGTCTTATTCATTCCCGACATCAAGAGGAACTTAATCTCTATATTTGCACTTGAAGATGACGGGTACAAAATAAACTTTATGAATGGTAAAGTTCTAGCATGGCCACAAAACTCTTCCATCAAGAAGGTTATAACCATAGGGCATAGTAAAGTCTATTTGTATGAGGTATGTACAGAATCTAACCTAGCCCTACTTCATGAGATTACAGATTCTAATCTAATTTGGCATAGAATATTAGGTAATTTAAACTTTCATGCTTTATGTTCAATGGAAAAATTAGTAATTCATTTGCCTAAGTTAAAACAATACCATTCTGGTACATGTAAGGGGTGTGCCCTAGGCAAAAATACTAAGAGTTCCTTTCAAAATAGTTCTAGGAAAAACAAGCAATGTTTTATAACTAGTTCACTCTGACCTATGTGGGCCAATGTATGTACCATCATTAGGAGGGTTCCTTTATTATGTAATATTCATTGATGACTTCTACAGGAAGACCCAAATCTACTTTATTAAATGTAAAGAGCCTGAATCCTCAAGAGATTTAAGGAATTCAAATCTCTCTCTGAAAACTCTTCCAGAAAGAAAATAAAAATCCTAAGGACTGATAATGGGAGGGAATATACCTTAGACATTTTAGGGAATTTTGTAAAGAAGCTGGTATTAAGGGGGAGTTCACTATTCCTTACAACCCCCAACAATATGGGGTTGTTGAGAGGAAAAATAGAACCATTGTAGAAGCAGCCAAAGCCATGCTTCTTGATCAAAACTTAGAAACTCATCTTTAAGCAGAGGCCTCCAACACTATTGTATACATACAAAATAGATGTCCTCACTCTCACATTGAAGAGAAAACTCCTGAAGAAGTTTTCACTTGGATAAAGCTTGATATCACTCACTTTAGGATATCTGGATGCCCTATTTACTTTCATATACCTAAAGAGAAAAGAACAAAACTAGAAGCCTTTGGAAGAAAATGAATCTTTGTTGGATATAGTGAAACCTCTAAAGCCTACAAAATATTTGTGCCTAGACATAGAAATATTGAACTTAGTAGAGATGTAATATTTGAAGAAGACATAGCCTTCAAAAGGGCTAAATACTCTATTGAGTCATAAATCTATGCTCCATATTCAAACCTAGAAGAGGATCCCACTCTTGAGATTCAGAGGGAGTGTTTAGAAGAAAATGAAGTACAAATTCCTCCCAAAGAAATCCCTAAGAAAGAACCTCTATAGGCTCACAAAACAATGGAAGATGCAAGGGACTTTGCAGCTCCTTCAGGAACTTTAGAGAAAGTAAGAGGCCTCGAAGATTTAATAGTTATGTAGCCCTAATGAATGATCTCTCCAAATCAAAACCCACTAATGTATCAGAAGCTCTTAAACATCAAGTTTGGAAAGATGCCATGTTTGAGGAATATAAATCCATCTTAAACAATGATGTTTGGGAAATTGTTCCTAGGCCAAAAGGAAAATCTGTTGTTTCATCCAAGTGGCTATTCAAAATCAAACATGCTACAGATGGTAGCATAGAGAAACATAAATCAAGATTTGTAGCCAGGGGGTTCTCACAGAAAGAGGGAATAGACTATGATGAGACATTTGCTCCAGTTGCTAGATACACCTCAGTCAGAGCAATACTGGCCATTGCAGAAACTAAAGGTTGGAAAGTCCATAAGATGGATGTAAAAACTGCTTTTCTGAATGGGAAAATTGAGGAGGAAGTCTACTTAGAACAACTAAAAGGGTTTGAGATCCACAATGCAGAATCACATGTGTGCAGATTAAAGAAAGCCCTATATGGACTCAAACAAGCCCCCACGACTTAGTATGAAAGAGTTGACAACCATCTCATGGGATTGGGATTCTCAAAGAATGATGTAGATCCAAATTTATACTTCAAAGAAGTCAAAGGTGATATGTTGATACTGATCTTGTATGTTGATGATATTTTAATTACAAGAGAAGATCACCTTATTGGCCAATGTAAGAAAAACCCTGAGAAGGAGTTTGATATGAAGGATTTAGGCCTTCTACATTACTTCCTTGGATTGGAATTTTGGAAAAACACTGACATTATTGTACTTAATCAAGGAAAGTACGCCTTAGACATATTGAAGAGATTTGGTATGATGAACTACAAACCCATGACTTCTATGCAAACAAATCTTCACAAACTAAAGAAGGTAGCAACAGACTCCCCATTGGTAGATCCTACTCTCTATAGACAGATGATTGGATCGTTGATGTACATGGTCAATACTAGACCTGATAATTGTTATCCAGTAGATGCCTTGAGCCAGTTCATGTGTGAACCTAAGGAGATACATCTTATGGTTGTGAAACATATTATGAGATACCTTCAAGGTACTCTTAATTATGGCCTCAAGTATGAGAAAGTTTATTTGGATCTTCATGGTTTCACTGATTCAGATTGGGCTAGAAGTGTGACTGACAGGAAAAGCACCTCAGGGTGCTACTTCAGTTTGGATTCAGCCATGATATCTTGGATTAGCAGGAAACAATCATCAGTAGCTCAGAGTTCTACAAAGGCCAAATATATCACAACCTCCATGGCTACAAGATAAGAAGTATGGCTCCAGAAACTTCTTGTGGGATTATTTGGTGAGCCACTAAAACCTACTATAATTCATTGTGATAATCAGAGTTGTATAAAACTCTCTGTGAATCCTATATTTTATGATAGATCCAAACACATAGAGATTCCTTATCACTATGTGAAAGATATGGTGAATAGGAATGTAATTCATTTACAAAATATTAGTATACGAGACTAGACAATAGACATACTTACCAAACCTCTATCCAGAGTGAAAGTTGAACACTTCAAGAAAGGTCTTGGTATGATTGAGTAGTAATTTTTTTTGTAATTTGTACTATTATATGAGATGTTTAATGTGTAAACTTATTTTGTTGTGTTATGACTTTATGGGCTCCACCCCTTATGTACATTTCTAAAAGGTGATTATCTTTTAGACAATGAACACTTGTATTAAACATTATAAGTTGACGATCTTGTAATGTTGATATCACACTAACTTGATATCATCTTGACTCATGGATGTGCCATGATATGTTATGGTAGACATTATGTGATGTAATGTCAGCGCACATACTATAACTTGGATATAAGGGAATTCAACATTCTCAAGTATTTTATATCGAAGGTATCGCATGTTATGTGATACTGATATCACGTGTTATGTAATATCTATATCATGAGATGATGTGATATATTCCTGTGTCACTTGTTATGTGAGAAATCATATCACGAGCATATGTGATATGATCCTTTGTATTAAAAGGTCATGTAATACATTCTATTATGAGAAATTTGATGCTTATTTCAATGTTAACATAGGTCTCCATTTATCTTCCCTAGCTAAGAGGGAGTGTTGAAACTAAGTAGCTTCGGTAATATAAATGATTGAATGAGAGACTTCATTTATCTCTCATTCAATCATCTACCTTATCGATGCAACTACAAGATAATGGTAGACTTCATGATAGAGTGAATAAACTTGTTATAATCATCTTTATATGCATTTCATATTCCAAGCATCAGATTGCACATTTCAACACTTGGACATCATTACAAATCTGTCATCGACTGTGCTATGACCATATTTCTTATGTTGTGGTGTGATTATAATTAAGCAGATTGGATTTATGTTATGTGTCATAATTATCATATGATAAATATGATAGTTATTGTATTAAACTTGCTCTTGCTTTAATACCGATCTGTTATTGATCTACATTATAATCGTATTGCACTTGTATCATACGATTTGTTATCGGTTATCATAATATTAAAATAGCATTCGAAACATATCAATTTGTTATCGGTTAATATAACAATTAAATAGCATTTGATTTGAACTGATAGTTATTGGTAAACACCTTAATGAATTAGGGCTTGTGAACCGGTCAAGGCATGCCTTGATTTGTTGTTGAGAGGTTTTGAATTCTTTGAACCTCACAAAACCTCAATAAGGTTCAAAAGTCATAAAAATATCTAACAATATAGCATGAGGTGAGGCATAGTAAGAAATTTGAAAATGTAGTTGAGTTTCATGTTTATGAATTTGTTAAAGGTCCAATAGTGGCATAAAGGGGCCAACTTCCCATATCAAAGTAAGAAATAGATGAACAACTCTAATTTTTTAGGGGAAATATAAAATTCTCAAACTTAAATATTCTAATACAAGAAGAAGAGAATTCACAATGTCAACATCTTAAATATCTTTTAAACTCACCAAACATATTTCATGGTTTAAATGGGGTATAAAGTGATAATAAGTGAAGGCAAGAATTAGAAATGCTATGAGACTCACAAGTCATAGGTTGTAGACCCCTAGGATGAGGTCTCAAGGTCGTTATTTTTCTTACTATCCTAATTCTTAAGGCATTTATTTCTCTCATTCCATTCTCTCTTCTTTTTAATTCTGCATGTCCCTCCCTAGATTGTAGAGCCTCAAATAGGCTTGGGACATACTATCCAAGACCCTAAGGTACCTAGTTCTATCACCTTCCCTCCCCTTGTAACCCTTTCCTTCCTTTTCCTAACTCCCTTCTCCCCTCCTCTTTGATCTTGATTCTAATTCCCATTCTAGATTCACATCTTGACACATCCACAGAACATAACTAAGGCTTAGAGATCCTTATTGCTTCATCCCTCTTAGACTTAAAATTCAAGAAAAGTATCATCTCAATTCCAAAGACCTCCTTAAAGCACCATTTCAGGTCAAGCTTTCTCCCATTCTAAGATGATCCATCTACTTGAATGGATGCTCCTCCTAGGTATAAATGTACATTTTATAAGGGAATTCCCCATTCATTAGCACACCGCTAGCTATTTTACCATCAATGTGGATGATATTTAAATATCATAGAGGAGATTGGCTCCATAAATTGTAGGTTAATACAATATCCTAGACAATAATTTTATATGCAATCGAAGGAGGATGAATTACCATAAAGCATGGTCAATATTTTGTTGTGTTGTTGAAGTCTTTTTAGGTTTAATATGAATTTTCACACTCTACTCCTCTAATCATGGTTTTTTCAAAGTATCTCTTATCTTAAGAGCTCTTAAAACTAGGAAACTATAAGGATTATAAAGGCATCATTTTCATATGAATTGGGGGTATGGTTGAATGGAAATAAGTTGAGAAGAGTATAAATAGAATCAAATTGTGATCCTAAATAATTTAGTAGTTACCCAAGGATCCAAGGAAGGAACATAGCTATAAAATGTTTGGTTAGGTTATTTTTTGAATAATATTTAGCTCCACTTGGTATAAATGTTAATATTTATTGGGTACTATATGCAACAAAGAATAAGTGGAGTGATGATAATGAGGGATAAATGTTCAAGTCAATAAGAATGATAAATTTTAGAAGTGCAACAACCCACCAAATAACCCTAGAGAATATGAGAAAAATGCACATAGAACACATAAAACATTTTTTTAATTAATCAAGTATGAACATACATAACATATATAAAGATAATGCTTAACACAAGATTATGTCAAGCTATCGATAATTGACAAAACACATGTAGATGGCTAAATGATTGAAACTTCAAACAAACAAGGGGGGAGGTCTCATAAGAAGAAGAAAAAATTCATTTAGGTATATTAGATCACGCAAGTATTGCAAATATGTGTTCTTATTGTTATTGATGTCAAATTTTGTTGATCAGGATGAACAACTTGGTTACAGTCTTTGGTCTGGATGTGTTCTGGTATAGCACAGTTACATTGGAGTAGCAATATGATCATGTAGATATGTGGAATCTATTTGTGGTTGTAATAGGAGGCTTACAATAATGTATCATGATGTTTCTAAATCTTTAGCATTGGTTTCTTGGATCCATAATTGGTGTTTAGGGAAGTGTGGTTATTTTGGTGTCGGTGTACAAGAATGTGTTGCATTCCCATACCTACTAGTATTTTGGTAATGCAATTATTTAGTGTTTGTAGTGTTTTATGATTCTATCTTGGGAATTTGTAAATACTCTTACTGGTATGCATTGAAGGTTGTGTATTAAAGTTATGGTAGTGCGCTTTGACAATTTTATCTTTTGCACCTAACCTATCATATTTTGGTTCATGTGAGTGCATGTGGATCTATGAGCGATGATTTGGGATGGATTGGAAGGTGTACCAACTTGGTGGGAAGCCTCACACATCTTATTTTACCTTAGGAATTGCATTGGAAGTTGTTTTTAGACTAATAGTCACGAATTTACATATTACACCTAATTAGGTTGACCTATTTGGTGTCCTTGAGGTTGTGATTGGTATATAAAGGATTAAATCATTGTGAAAACATAAAAAAAAAGTAGTGCATGTTGTTTGAGGTATATGTGAAGTAGTACAATGGTATAAAAGTGTTACAAAGCAATGATGAAGACATTTTTTTATATGTTTTAAATTGTGAACTATGATTACCATTTTAGTGGTTGTGGTTCCTTACAACTCAATTCTATTGATGTATCCTTATCTGATGTATTGTATCTTTCCCTGAAGAAGTGGTTTTTAGTTTTTGCAAGTCCTATTTGTATTTTTTCTTAAGGTTGTGCATCTTACCTTTACAATTAATCTATAGTGGCATTGAGCTCCTTGGCCTCCAACCTAAAAATTGTAATCAGTTTATCACTTAGTGAGATACTTCCCATTGTGGATTTTCCCAATGTGGGTTTTCCACTAAAAATCTTAGTATTCTTGAGTGGTTGGTTTTGCATTTTTAGTCTTTTACTTTCATGCTTAAAGAGTATGGAATGAAAGATAAGTAGAAATATTAATTCTAATTAATATTTTATATTTGTTGATTCACTTCCCCTCTCAACATTTGGTGGCGTTCAACAATCAGTATATGAACAAGGTTCCTAAATTAATAGCATAACAGTTGAAGTAGATCTAGGTTTTTGAACACTATGTTTGATTCTAATTTGGATGCTATGAAACAAAATTAATAAGACATTGATGTTGTGGTAGACATGGATGGAGAATTGAGGCATTCTCTAGCAGATCTAGATGAAAGTAGAAACAAGTGCAAGAAAATAGAAGATCACCTATCTAAGAAAGATACTTGATGAAGGGAGAAAGGCTATTGATGATCTTGAAAAAAAAGCTACATGAAAAATCTGAAGAATATATCAAACTTGAAGAAGAAGTGAATATTCTGAGGAAGGAGCTAAAAGAGGCAAAAGAACAAATTGACAAAGCTCAGAAGCTTAAAGGTGGCAATGAAGTGCTTGATGTGATGCTCAATGATCAGAAGAAAATAAAAAGTTGTACTTGTATTTGAAAATTTTGAAAGTTTTAAAAATTTTAGTAAAGGAGACAAAGGAAAGGAAAAGGTCAAGAATGAATTGAAGGAGTCTTATAATTGAATTGAGTTTATTGTTCAATCACGGTTAAGGCTATTTTTTAGGTTAGGGTTAAATTTGGTTTATGGTTAGTATTTAACTGGTATAGTGTTAATATAATGATACAATTTGGATACAATTTGGTTTTGAGCCAAATTGTCAAAATTAAAGATAATGTAGTATAGATATCAATTGAAACTATTTTATTGGCATCTAGTTTTCTATATTTAAATTTTGATGAATATTTTAATTATGAAATGTTGGATTATTTTTAAATATCTTTGTTTTTATTTTATGTTTATATATCTATCTAAAACTTATAATTTTAATGAGGATATATTTTATTTTATATGATGTTTATTCAATTTCTTAAGTTTATAATTAATACTAATATTTGGACATGTGAATGGTTGTAAAAATTTAAGTTAAAAAATAAAAGTTAACATTAACATGGTCACACTCCACCCTTGTTGCCTTTGTAGAATGTCGATAGTTAGGGTTAAATTTGGTGCAAGGTTACAGTTGTGATTTAAAATTTTGTTTTGGTTTTTTGTTGGTGTTTACTTTGGTTTAGTCTTAAGGTTTAGCATTCAATTTGATTTAGAATAAAATACTAAATTATGTTTATCATTTATATAATATTATAGTATTAAAATGTTTTAATTTATGTAATTTAAGTTAATTTAATTTATTTTAATTTATTTGATTTAATTATTGAGTTGAACTAAATTATATTATTTAATTAATTTGATTTGATTAAAATTAAGTTATTATAAAAAGTATATTAATAATTTTATTTAGTTTAATTTAAGGTATAAAAGGTTATACTTATTATGATATTTTATAATTCAATTTGGTAGAATATTCAATTAGTTTTAAGATTAGGGTATAATTTAGTTTGGGGTTAGCATTCAATATTTGGAATAGGATTTAATTTATTTTATAGTGTTAGTTTTAGGATTTATAATTTGTTTAAGGGTTAGAATTACATTTGGTTGAGAGTTAGAGTAGGGATCCATTTTGTTTTAAGGTTAGGGTTATGGTTTGATATAGTTTAGGGTTGTGATTAAGGTTAAGGTTTAATTTATTTAGTGTTGGTGTTTAATTTGGTTTAATGTTCAATTAAGACTATGGTTCAAATTGAGTTTGTTTCCAATATTAAAGTTATGATTTGATATAAAATTATGAATATGGTTTAAATTAAAATACTAATTCTAACTTAATAAATATCGGGGTTGAATCTAGAGTAAGAAAAATATTTATTATATTACTATTACAAAATAAAATAATTATTCAATAAAAAATATTAATAAAATATTTTAAATAAAAAATTAAATAACTAATTATTCACTTGTAATTTAAAGATAAATATTTAATAAATAAGAATAAAAAATTAAAAAAATATTTATTATCATAATCTAACATTATAAATGTAATAACTAATACAATGATTTAAATAAAATTAAAAAAATATTAAAATATTAAGATTGAGAATTTATAAAGCTAAAAGATTAAATACTTTTACAATTATTTTAAGTTTATGAAAAGACAATTAATACTAATATTTTATTGATATTTTAATGAAAATTGGGTGCAACCAATTGCAATAGTACTAGCCTAATGACAAGTGCTAAAAAATTGCCTAAAAAAACTCATGTAGAAAGTGGATCCGAGGAAATCTGTAATAAAATGCAAATTATTTGAACCAATTAGTTTGAAGAAAACTAGAAAATCCATGTAAAGTCATCTGCATAAAGAAAGATGGCATGTTAGAAATATTATCCATTAAAATTAAAATTAACTAGCGATTGCACCTTGGTGCCGAAATGATGTGAAAGGTCAATATAAAATAAAATGGTCTATTTTTCATATACATTTGTTTGGTGCATGAGATTAATTGATAAGACATTTAAAAAATGATGATGTCTACTTATAAGGATTCAAACACAATTGAAATAAAACCTCTGAATAAGAATTATATTTTTATATACTATAAATTTTTAAATATATTCTTAATAGTTAAATATGTTTATTTATAATAATTTATATTATATAAAATATATATTAATTTGTATTTCACATTTTGAACTAAATATGGTTGGGGAATTATTAAAAAACATGTGCATAATAGAACAATAAATAAATTATTTTCAAGGATATACATTCAATTTCAAGCTTTTCAATTTAATCATTAAATATATTATTAATATAATTTTAATAATATACATTCAATTTCAAGTTATTTATATATATATACTCTCATATACATATATTTTACTGACAAGAAAAATAACATTTCAAATTTTGAGTAAATATGAATCTTCACTTGTAAAGAACAAATTAGATCTACTTTAATGAATATTGTTAAACAATATAAATAACAAAAAAAAAATGTTATTTTTATTATCATTTAAAAAATTATAAAAAATAATTATACATATACTAATAAAATAATACATATACTTTAATTTATTTACTATCAATAAATTTAATTAAAAAATATAATATAAATTAAAATTGTATAAATTGTTGGCATTTAGCATAACTGATGCAGATGAGATGATGCAGGTAAAGCAGTTTAAGGATGATGATTGAACCGGTAGAGGACAAAAGACTGGGATTTTGTGTTTAGATGACATGATCAATTAATTATGTTCTCATTGATGGTAATTGACGTGAACTGATGTTTGTTGATGATTACTGATGTTTTCTAATGTTTTGGTTTGTCATCTAAGTGATTTGGTCTACCAGAGACAGGGTTTATTGGCAAAGAACAAAAGACTGTGAAATAGGACTTTAACCGATAAAGCATCTTGTGGTGACTACCGGATGGCATGTATCAAATTTTTGATGAAGTTTTGCTAAGCTTTTAGTAGGGTTTAAGGATCAGTGAAGAAAACATCAAATGGGTAAAGATTTTTGATATGTCGGTGACTGACATCAAGTCTACATGAAAGAGGTAACATGACAAAATGCCTGTGAAAGATTTGAATGTTGTTTTGGCACGATTTAAGGAGGAATTTCTTGGGAAACAATGAAACACTTAGTGGAGTGTTTTGAGGTTTTGACTTTGGTACAAATCCGATTTTTGTGATGGGTTTCAATCAATCAATAGTTGATATTGCATTGTAATTTGATGTAATGATCTGTATATTGATCAGACATGATCCTTAATAATTTGTATTGTAATTTCATAATTTAATTAGGGTTTAGTGGCCAACCTAGTTGAGATGGGTATTTATGATGACATAGTTGATGTTTATTGTGTCAGCGGTCTTAGAAGAATGTGTTGAGTCATCCCAAAGAAGATTCAATTCTTCCTAAGTGTTGTTGAGTTTTGAGAATAACTGGATTTGATTTAGCAAGTTGAGAAGTGCAAGTAACAGATCACATTTTTACTGTTGTTCCCTAACAGTTGCAATAGGTTAAATCCCTTAACCAAGTAGGTCCTAACAGGCCTGAAACATTTAAGTCCCCTAATAGGGAAGCTCTTAAAAAGAGTGGTAAATCCTCATAAGAGGTTGATCCTAATAGGTCATCAAGCTCCTAACCAGGCTGATAGGCAAATCCCTTAACTAGGTGACTCCTGACAGGACGTATTGTAAGCTCCTAACAGGGCATACTACAAAAGAGCACAAATTTTAGTGGGTACCAACTCCCACCGTGGTTTTTCCTATGTGGGTTTCCACGTCAAAGTTATGGTGTTCATGTGTGGAATTCTTTTCATATGATGTTCATGTTTATATTTTATTTCATGCATTATTTCTGATTACCAGTTATGACAGTTTATGATTGTTTATCAAAGATTTATCAAAGGTTACCAGTATTGATAATATGATTAATGAGATGCTTTGATCTAATAATGATATGGTAAATGATCTTATTACAAGTTGACATATGTGTTGATTGATTTGATTGATGTATCTAATAAAGAGGTTGATGAAAGAAGTTGAGATATTTGATAAATGGTTTTAGATCTGATATAAATTTGATTTGTGTTTAAAGTTTCAATTTGTGTTAATATTGATTCACCCTCCCTCTCAGTGTTAACCAAATCCTCTTAGTATTAAAATAAATTTATTGTAATATAAATTATATTAATATTTGGCAAACATATTATATTATATTTAATATTTATTTTAAATAAAATATTATAATAGCACATAAAGCTTTTAAATCACTAGCCACATCATTATGTTTTTAAATGAAAATATATAATATAAACATTAAACTATAAAAAATTCTTACACGGTAAATTTATTTACCTTTACTGGAGGGGAAAAAAGAAAATAGTAAACAATAAACATTAAAAAAAAATTCTTACAAATACTTTCACTTCAATTGATGAATGAAGGTTGCCCCAATGCCAAATAAAAGGGGATGAAAATTTTCATTTTTAGGACTATCTTTGTAGAATATAAGTAAATTGAATTTGAAATGTGAAGATAAGTGAATATTGGAACTCAGTGAACTTCGAGATTTTTTCAAATAATCAAGATATTAAAAGAAAATTAATGTTTATAATAATGGAGTACAAATACAATTTTTTAAATTCTTATAAGAAATCATTTGACCTTCCAACGACATTGGAGTTGTTCATATGCTTTTGGGATGTATGGTTAGCTTCACAATTTCCCCCCCATAGAATTAAGCTTGCTATTTACCTGAAGAAACTTAAAGCTAAGCAAATCTTACATAAAGACTATGGTTTGAAAAACATGAAGAGCAACATATAAGAATTTGTTACAGATTCATTATCTTTCACAAAAAAAATATATACAAAATTATCAATTTAACACAATCCACCACTAGGGTTCTAAGAACTACAATCTTTTTCATTGTGATTTATAATGTTCTATGTGTGCTTTATTAGGCATTCGCTAGAGTAATGCATCCATATTGCCATTTTATACAAGTTATTCCTGTCGCTAAAACTCTTTAAATATGGCATAGAAAAATAAAAGTTATAAAGCCCAAACCTCTAATTTTGTAGATGTAATATTTTATTCTTTCGATATTGAGACTATAGTCCATATGAATACAACAAACGAACTGGGCTGCTCTAGCATGGGAAGTAAGTGAAGCATCCCAACCTCCTACAATGAAAGGAAACCTGACTTGCATGCAACTGCAATTTAAAAATTTGATCATATGATTTTTTATATCCACAGGAATTGAATATGTATAAAATTATTTTATAAATAAATGATTATCCATCAAAATAAATTTCAAAACAAATCTTATCCTCTCCCCAAATTTTATTTTAACAGGAATTTATATTCTAAACCTTTCCTAAAGCTCTCCCCAATTTCATTTTAATAGGCATTTATATTCTTAACAAATGAATGCACCTCTTTGTATAGGTAAAATTGTGAAATGGATTGATGTAGCCTTTCTCTTTAAAGATAGACTCTGGCCATGTGGGTTACATTAACATATTATGAACCAACCCTAGTATGAAGCGAGCAGGCATTTTCAATGGACGTCCTGTTGTGGGGGAGTTAGGATTGAGGACTGAGGAATGAAGGCATAGTAGTAAAGATAATAGGGAGGAGTGAGGGGTTGGTGAATCTATTTATTAATAGGTAGACACATATCAGAAGGAGATATTCTGGAAACAAAACTAATACCTTCCAGTTCATCAGATTAAATGACTTCTAGCACCAATTGGGTCAAATTTTTTAAGCAAACTGCTCTCGAGGACATAATTTTAAGTGCATATGCTTGCAATTAGGCCAAATTTGTCTTTTTGAACTACTATATCAATATCCTTGTAAGATTACTGTTGTAGCGTTAAAACATGATTGTAAAGCTTACCAGATTATACAATTTTTTGAAGCATTCTCTCACTTAAGATGATATACATATAGATTTTTTTGAGTTGAAATAAAGTTTCCAAGTTCTCTGTTTTTTAGTGACATTGTGTTGGAATGGAAAACAAAGTTTTCACATCCCATCTTATAGTGTTGTGTAAATGATTATTGTTTTTGAAATGTTCTAATCACAAATATCCATTCAATTCTATCTAAAACAATGGCATTTGACTACTTCATTATAGAAAATAATTTATCTGAAAGTCTGATTGGAAGTTCTTTTGTTTGGCACCCATCTGTTTCAAGTCCTTTTAGGCCAGGACTATCCAATCCAGAATCTTCTAGCCTGGATTATCTATTTTCAAAAGATGGGCCAAACTCAAACCAATCTTCCTACAATGGTTGCTTCAATCTGTTTATAAAAAATGAAATTTAGATCTTAATATGAAGGACACGACGAGGTGTTTCGAGTTCGACATTAGATAGATCTGCTACGTCATTATTGGTGTGGAGGAGACAAGGGACTTGTTTCCAGTGCAGTTATAAAGAAGTTATTGTGCAGAGAGCCAAACTGTCGCTGATCTTGCAAGCCGACACAGAGGAAGTGGAGAATCTGGTCTTGAAATTGAATGTGGCTTTCCACCTACCAGTTGTTTACAAGATTCTAAGGCATTTCCAAAGCATCAATTTTGTGCTCATCGTGAAATCATCGCATTCCATGAGACTGCTTCTTTTTGAGGCATTTTGTCAAACAATTCAAGCGCCTTTTGTAAGCTTCCACATTTTGCGTACATTTCTATTAGGCAATTTGCAAGGATGACATGCGATAAAAGTCGGCATTGGATTATGGTTTTATGGATATCCATTCCTAGTTCTAAAGCACCCATTTTTGCAGTGTGGAAGGACACTGGAAAAGGTTGGGGGGACTGGTTTTACACCTGCCAATTGCATTTGCTTAAAATTTTTGAAGACCTTTTCAACATAGTCGTTTTGTGTGTATCCTGCAATCATTGCATTCTATGAGACAGGTTCGAGTCTCAGGAGGACCCGCTGTTCATTCAGGCGACGACATTTAATGCGGCGAGAAGCTGAGTGGCGCAGAGTTTTGAGTACAACTATGTGGACTTCATTCCCATCTTGAGAGGGTATTTGAACATTTCCAAGGAGTTGCAGAGCAGGATGCTCGCGTTTTTTAACGACTTCTTCGTCAAGAACGAAGGTGAGCCTTGAAGGCTTCTTTGTCTTAAATTCAAATAAAAACGTTTATTCCTATCTTACTTCCTTTGAATAGAATGCATGGGATTTTACATAATGATGTTATGATGGGGGCGGACGCAAGAACATTTTAGCGAAAGGGAATGGCAGTGAGCAGGTGAAAAAGTGTGCTATAGATCCCATACTGGAAGCAGAGAGCAAGGGAGAAATCAACGAGCAAAATGTGTTGTACATCGTGGAGTACATAAACGTGGCGGCGATACAGACGACTCTGTGGTCGATGGAGTGGGCTCTTGCGGCGCTGGTGAACCATCCGGAGGTGCAGGGCAAGGTGAGAAGTGAATTGGAAATGGCGTAGCGGTTGAAACTATTTATCTGCCGTACTTATTTGTTCGTTGATCTACGTGCGGAAAACCAAATGATAAATAGAAAATCTACGGTCAAGATGGCTTGCATCGTCTTGCATAGCCTCTCGAATAGTTTCCACCGTGGATTTCAAAACTTAGCCGGTCCATTTCAAATAAGGATACGCCTTCCGCGTAAATAATTTGGTTTAATACGGATAAGCAGTTCTTCACGTGTACTGTTTAAATTGAAATGAAGCCGCTTTCTTAGGCACATAAGAATAATTGTTAATGGTTTAAGTAGATTAATGATAGTAATGTGTGTATAAAATCTCGGCCTGCTGTCACATCCGTTTGTTATAAAGCTTGAGTGTACATTGTAAAGTGCACTAATGAGCTCCACGAAAGGCCTTCAATCTCGGTTTCATTTTTAAATCATATCTGTATATTAGAAGAGAGAGTGTACATTCTGAAGTCCACTAATAAACTTCAGCAAACATGCTGTTATAAAGGTCAATGTAAATTCGAAGCTGCAGTTGTAAACTCCATGAAAGACGTTAACTCCACATTGTACACTTCCTCAAATATCTGCAAAAGTTGCATTACCTTTCATAGTAATTAAGCCGAATTCGTTATTTTTTTACAGAATAGTAATGCATTAGGAAATAGTTACAAGCTAAAAAAGTTTCGAATTTTACATTATACTCTTTTTAATTAAACACAGTATTCAAGTTTAGATACAGTGTGATGTTAAAACGCAATTAAGATTTACGAATCTCTGCATAATTGAAGATAAACTTTACTTGGAAAAGTATCGCTCAGAACTAATGTTTTTGAGTTACCTCTGAAAACTATTTTTGTTAAAATTACTATAAAGTTCTTAATTTGCACTGTATTGTGTTTTTTGCAGGCATTTTGAAGATAATGGAGTGCAGCATTTAAATATTTTATATCTGATTTTTTTACTCCCAATCACCCTCAAAGAGACGTGTATAAATTCAATTCCATGTTCTGAGCTTTATCATGGATTCTTTGTCGATATTGTTCTTTTTGGCTGAAAACTAATGTTTTAGAGTAACCTCACAGAATTATAGTTTTTGTTCAAATTATGATATAGTTCTTAATCTTTATAATAATATTGTGTTTTCTTGCAGACATTTTGAAGATAATAGAGTGTAGCATATAAATATTTATTTGTGACTTTGTTACTCCCAATTACCGTGAAAGGTACATGTATGAATTCATGGAAGTCTTTTTGACTGATGATAATGTCTCTTATGAAGTCATCTGGGCTGATCCAATCATTAACAATGGTATTTCTAATTGCCCTTCTGAGGTAGATCATTTGGAGGTTAACAATATTGAGGATGCCCCCACTTTAGACTTCTAGGAATCTGAGATGGATGCTGAGTTAATCTCCAACTATTCGATTACTAGTGGGGAGGGATTTAGAGATAAAGATAACCTAGATGCAGATATCTCTGAGGCTGAAGGCATCATTAGAAGAAAGAGAGGCAGGCCTCTTGGTTCTAAGAACAAGCACTCTCTACTTTACAAGAAATCTTATCGGAAGAATAGCTTCCCAAAGTGTTCTGATAGCTTTAATGGTGCCAAGCATGATAACTAAATATTCCTGACCATGAAATGCTTATCTTGGAATATCCATGGGTTGGAGTCCCCTGATAGAAAGTATATTTTGAGAAGTGTAGTCAATCAACAGAGGGATTTAGATTTTCTTTTTTTGCAAGAAATCAAAGCAATTGACTTCACCTTGGAGGTCAGCCTTAACTTTGTCTGGAGGGATGCTCTAAAGTTTTTTACTAGGCATGAGAAAGGTAGAGGGGGGGCTGCTATTCTCATTAATCCCAAGAGGAGTGAGTCGATCATTTGTTTAGGGATCTCCCCCTGCAATAGGGTTGTATGGGTTACCTTCAAGAATGGTGACTCTTCCTTTCAGATCAACATTGTATATGCCCCTAATGAATATAGAGAAAGATCAGAACTTTGGCAATGACTTTCTGACTTCCCGGATATTCCTTGGATTTTTGGAGGTGATTTTAACATGATTGAACACAAGGAGGATAAGCTAGGAGGTTCAAATGTTGAATGGAAAGGGGGTGAGAAAATTCACTAGGAGAGGTTGAAAGGTAGTAAGAGATTATTTGACCCTTTGGATGGCTTAAAAACTTTCTTTCAAAGGAATTTGGTTTACTTGGTGCAACTACCAAAGAATTGAGAGAAGAATCTACTCTAGGCTGGACAGATTTTACGCTAATTAAGATGTTTTTTCCTTCACCTCGGAAAAACAAGGATCTCATGTTGTTCCTCACCCTTCCTCCCTTTCGGATCATCATCCCATTTTCGCTAATATCACTCTCTGTTGCTCTGGTCAGAATAAATGCAGAGGTGGTGGAAAGTTCATTTTAAACAATGTTGCTAGAGGATAAAGACACTTTGGCTGTGATTCATATTGTGAAACTATTCAATAGATGGAATTCCCAATCTAGCTCCGATATTGTGAGATGAAATACTTTGGTTTCTAGCTAGCAAAAGGTGCTTGGTACTGTTGGGAAAAAGAAGGCCAAAGATGCTAGGCATATGGAGTATGTCCTTTCTTCTAACTTAATTAGTGCTGAAGAGGACACACAAAAAGATCACAATAATCCTCAACTCACTCAATTGGTAGTTGTTGCTAGAGATAATCTTAGGCAATTACAACATGATAAAGTTATGGGAGCTAGAATAAGGGCTAGGATGAAATGGCTATCCAATGGTGACAAAGGATCTAAATTTTTCTTCAAAATGCTGAAACAAAAGCATTCTAAGGAGAAAATTGATAAATTATGGGTGGAGGATAGAGAGGTCTCTAATGTTGATGATATTTTACATGTTTTTCCTGCCTTCTACAAGTTGTTTTTCTCCTCTGAGGAGTCAACTCTCTCTAGTATTGCGAGGGACAAATGTCAATCGATTATCCCTAAGATTTTATATCTCGATGAGAGGCAAGCTCTTGGTAGACCTATTTCGGTGGAAGAAGTCAAAAGATCCATCAACTCTATGGATAATGATAAAGCCCCTGGTCCAGATGGGCTTACTATTGAGTTCTATAAGGCAAATATAGACTGGATTGGTGATGATTTGTAGGAGGTCTATAAAGAAGCCATTGTAATAGGTTCTCTAGGAACTAAGATTAACAAGGGCCTTATCAAACTCATCCCTAAAGAAGGGGACAAATCCTTGACAAAGAATTGGAGGCCTATTACATTACTTAATGTATCCTACAAAATTTTAGAAAAGTTGCTAGCTAGAAGATTGGAGAATATCCTTCCTAGATTTATTTGTGCAACTCAAACTGGTTTTATTAAAGGTAGATATATTTTGGAGACCTTTATTACTAGTTGGGAGGCTATGGAGTGGGCAAGGCTTTCAAATCAAAAGGTGGCCATGTTTTTATTGGACTTTGAGAAGGCATACGACATAATTGAGTGGATGTTTATCTTCATGATTCTTCAAGCCTTCGGTTTTCCCGAGGTATTCTGCCATTGGGTTCAAGTCCTCCTTGTGGATGCCCATGCTCAGATTGAAGTTAATGGAGTTACCTCCCAACCCTTTAAGCTTGGTAGATCCATTAGGCAAGGATGTTCTCTTGCTCTTGCTCTTTTTGCGATTGCTTCTAATGCTTTGTTCTATCTTCTTAGAGACAAATCTATTTCTCCTAAAGTGAAAAGGTATTTCCATACTAGACAAATCTGAATTGCTTAGCATCCATTTTTTTGATGATACAACTCTCTTTCTGGAGCTTTCCTGTGATAATATGGTTTCTTTATTTGCCAAACCTACCCTTTTTTTGTGAAGCTTTAGGGGCAAATATTTCCCAAGACAAATCTACCTTGCTTAGCTGGGTTGAGAGGCCTCCAGATTGTCTCTCTTCCTTTGGTTTCCAATAGGGAGGACCCAATACAATTCATAGATACCTCAGGATTCCTTTTTCTATCTCTCTGACTCTCAGAGATATGTGGATGTGGATTAAGGGAAGATTGAAACTAAGTTAAGCAAGTGGAAAAAACACTATCTCTCTTGCTAGCTGAATTGAAGTTTTGTGAGATTTTGCCAAGATCAAGAGCTCAATAAAAAGTACAATAGAGAGATAAAATATTGATAGAAATAAACTGTATTCTATCAAGATGAAAATACTGATCAACTGGATCATCAAACATTACATACAATAAATATGAGCCTACTTATATAGGCAAGGCTATATGGATATGTGAGCACACAAACATGACATGTGGCTCAATAAGAAACAAGGGTAGGTAGGAAATAGGTGTGGGTAGGTAGGAGAAACAATAAAATAGTCCACATGAGGTGGATCACCCACTAAATGTGGAATGCAACAACAAGATAAGTCCACAAAAGGTGGAAATTCTCCAACACACACTATCCCAATGTGGTACAAACACCTAAGTGTCTCATACCCAAACTACTATTAAATGCATTACCTAAGTAAACTTAAGTAAGGTGTAATAATATCCAACATGAATAATTAATTACACCAACACCCTCCCTTAAGTGCGACTTAGGGGAATGCACATAAGCCTACAATGAAACTAAGCAATGCAAGATGGGTCCCGGCTACTAGGCCATGTTAGGTACCCATGTACAAATGCAAATGCATGCAAACCAATGCAATGAAATCTCTCACAAACCAGGGAAAGAGAGAAAAACCTAATGGGAAAAAACCCTCCCCCAAAAGAGAGATGAAAACTAGATACAAAGAACTCTCATAGAAGTATGTGAAGGACAAAACCCCATGTGAGGAAAAAGTCCCCCCCATATGAGAGAAGAAGAGAAGCTAGCTAGGCAAGTATTTGTGGGTTTGTCTAGAATCTTAGGCTTTATGCACTTGTGAACTCAAATTATACTTTGATGTATTTCAGTTTTTACCTTATAATAAAAAATAAATAAATAAAATCAATTCTAATGAAGTAAATATTACATTCTATTTAATGTAGTTTAATTACATAATTTAAATTGAAAAAATTAAATTAATTGAATGTAAAAATCAAACAATATACTCTACTAAACTAAATTAAAACATTTAAAAAAAAATTAATTAAACATTATACTTTAAATTAAACTAATTTAAATCAAAGTAACATCAGCATATTGAATTGCAGTGAAATTAATTAAATAATATAATTGAATATCTTAATGAAAAGTTTTGATAATTACTTAATTAAATTTAATTAAATAAATTAATTTAAAATAAATTCATTAAATTCAATTCAATACATGAAATGAAATTACATAATTGAAATTTTAGTAAGTGAAATTAAATAATTGAATGAAATTAAATTAAATAACATAATTCAATTAAAAATAATAATTTAATTAAATGAAAATAAAATAAGTAAATTAAATGGAAAAAATTAACTTAATAAAAATAATAATGATTAAATACCTTAATTAAATTAAAGTAAGCAAATTAAGTAGTGGGAATTTCAACAATTTTTCATTCACTCCAAGGGATGAGAAAATTAGGAAAAATTGGCAAGGTCTCATCATCCCCCCCCTTCTACGGTTCAAGAGCGAACAAAACTGTAAATCTTAGGAAAATTTGCAACAAATGGTGGTTTAAACTTAACTTTGATGGGGCTTCGAGAGGTAACCCAAGAATTGCAGGGATAGAGGGTGTGATTCATTTGTTGGATGGATTAGAGGTAGCAAGATTCTCAAAACCTATAGGGATTTCCTCTAATAATGAGGCAAAATTAGAGGCACTTACTGAAAGCCTCATACCTTGTAAAGATTTAGGTATCAAGAAGTTGGAAATTGAAGGGGACTCTGCAATAACTATTAATTCTTTCAGATTAGGCAAGACCCCGAACTAGAGATTGAACAACCTGGTTTTTAGGGCCTCGGAGCTTTTAAAACATCTTAAGTATTCCACAGTTAACTATATCTATAAGGAAGGTAATCTGATAGCATATTCCCTGGCTAATCAAGGAGTTGATGGTATTTGGGAGGAAAGAGTAGGAGTTAGTTAATCTATCTATTAGTTTGTGGGGTCTTCCTCTAGTAGTTCAAGTATAAGGTCCTCATGGTCAGTTTCAATCATTATTTCTTTTTTGTTTCCATCCTCAAGAAATTATTTGAGGTTGATTGGATTTTGGTTTTTATGCTTTCCTTTTATGTTCATCTGTGTGTGTGTGTGTGTGTGTGTGTGTGTGTGTGTGTGTGTGTGTGTGTATTTTGTTCTATATATATAGTATTTACCTTTTCTTCTCACCTAGTTAATTTAGTCATATAAGCTCATGTTGACATTTTAATGATTATCTCTGAGCTATTCGATAAGACATGAATTGGTTAAGTATACTTACTACCTTCGGTTAGCTATTTTCATGCACTTAAATTAAGATATATGTGTTAAATAAAATTAAAGGTTCATGAACTTTAATAAATCTAATTATGTTTCCGTTTATCGTTATCCATGCGTGCCTCATTTAGGAGCCCCTCAAAGATTGCCTTTTAGTACTTTGGTAAGAAGAGTTAACTTGGTGATGATTTACGCTGCCAACTTAACTAGGAGTGATTTTGGAGGAAGATATTATCATTCTGAACCTAAGTAAATATGTCTTGCACATCTTTTCTACTGACACTTCACATTAAATTAGATGGGGAAGGATGCTTATTCCATAGGCTTTATTGTGAAGTGGTGGCATTCTTGGTAGTGAATTTAGTTCGCACGAGTGTAGAGGCAGAAATTTTTTCTCAATCGCTCTATTTAGGAGTGAGAAACACATTTACTCTAGTTGAAGGTGAAGCTTTGAGGCTTATTTTGAGTCTTAGTTAAGAGTCTTCCATGGTGAAATTGTAGTATGAATACTCCACTGAGGTTGAGAGGTTTGAAAAGACAAATCGCATTTTCAGGAGAAATTAAGGATGAAAGGCTGAAAGGAATTCTTGTTATTCCTCATGACCTAGTTATAAGGGCAGTTAGGAAGATTCTGGGGGAGGATTATATCAATACTGAAGATAGGACAAGGGCTAACTCAAATATAATAACCATGTTTCTAGCGGTAGCTTTGAGTTTTGAGCATGACTGAAAGATGGTGAAAACATTATGTCGTAATGTGTTTAAAAAGGACCTTTTAGGAGAATTAGATAGGGGGCTAGTTAATGTGGTAGATGATCTTACTATGCCAAAACCAAGGCATTATAATAGGTTTATGTGGAAGAACAAATCGGTGTCGAGGTATCCAATCTTAGAGATTGAAGATGAGGATGAATTTGCATCAAGGAGGCCGGTCATGCAACACAATTTCAATTTTCTAATGTGGCTTCTACATATTACACAATTGGGTTGCAAGAATTGGTTTTCCATCTATCTGAAGGTGGAAGGAATTGAAGTTATTTCTTGGTGTTTTGGGGTCTGGCATGCATTGCTCCTATGCCTTCTCCTGGGGCCTTTGTTTCAAGCTTCCATTTATTTTTTCCTATGTGTTCGGTGGCTTATGACAATGGTTTTTGGTAATCTTTCTACATCGCTCCTATGGGGATGTTATTTTGCCCCCCATCCCCCCTTTGTGTTGGGGCCCCTGCTCCATTTTGTGCTTTCCCCCTTTGGGGTTTCATGGGGAGGTTTTTTATGATGCCTCTATGCTTTGTGTGATGTGGATGAATAGGGTTGGTGCCCTTCGCCAACACCCTTCTCTTTCTGCCCCTACTATTCGGCCCTTTCCCTTGCTAGTGGTTGTTTGTCACATCTTGAATTTGGACCCTTTTGCTTTGTCGTTGTGGGTGTGGAGGTTTTTGTTTTGCAGTGTCCCTACTTTTGGTGCCTGGGATTTGTTCTAGTTTGGGGATTTCTGGTGCCCTGGCCAACACTACGATTCTTTGTGCCTCTTGGCTCCTCTATGACAATATACCTCTATGGTGGAGTGTGCTTTCTTGGGATTTTTCTATGGTGGTTGTGGTGTGGAGTATTATCCTTGTGAACTTTAGATTTTTTGGGGAATTTGTTTCCTTACTGCTAGTTGTGGATTGAAGGAGGTTGTATGTTGATAGCTGATTTCCCTATAAACTTAAAATTAGAGAGGGCTCTCCTTCCTTATATTCTTTCTTCTATGGTGGTTTTTTACTTCTAGGGTATACTGCCTTGTACTGGGATTTGTGCTCCCATAGCCACTGGCACTATTGTGAATCTTGCTTATGATCCTATAGAGATGGCTCCCAAAAAAGATTTTAGAGATTTTGAACCCACTGATCCTATGGAGGTGGATTTTCTTTTCTTTGTTATGATTACTAGAGGGCCCTTTGAAGTGGATAGTGGATCTATTGTGGTGATATAGTGTGGATCTTTTGATGTGGTTCATGCATTGTTGTTTGCACAGTTTTCTTATGGATGTGATTGGGCTTGTCGCCTTACTCCCTTTCTATGAATAGTGTTGTTCGTAGTGGCTCTTCCAACAAAAGGTTGTGTGATGCCTTTTATAATCTAATGTGTGTTATTCTCTCCTTTGACTACGTTGTTCTAGTGCAAGGGGCTTTTGTTGGTAGATGGTTCGAGGCTTTTCTAAACCCCTTTGTTATGAATAGGTTGTAGAAAGCCTTTCAAAATTTATTGGTTATTGCTTGTCCCCTTGGTTGGTTTGATTCTAGCTTAAGGGGGGTTATTAAAAGGATGGTTGGGGGTGTCCCTAAATCACTCTATTTTGATTAGATAGTCTTGTGTGTTTGAGACTTTGATTCTATGGCAGCTTGTTCTAGCATGGGTCTATCTCGATTCTTCTTTTTGTTATATTATGGGCTTAATCAAAACAAATGATTAATTGAAATTTAAAAGAATATTTGAAGATAATACGAGTGTAAAAATAATAATATAACTGACAAAAAGATATAAAATGATCATGTTGCAAAAAGACCCTCTTTTGCAAATTAGAAAATTAATATTTTTAGTGACTGTTTTTTAGCAATAGGTAAGGTGGGCAAATAGTAATAAATTTTATCTAATAAATTGAGAAATCAAGAATTGAATTAATATACAATTTCAATAAAACATTGATCATTAGAAAAAGAGTGTGAAATGAAGTTAAAAAAATGTATATTTGTGATGAAATAATATGTAATCAACACAAAAACATAAGAAGTTAAAAACTTTACTTTGTAAAAATTAATTAAAATAATAATACAATGTTAAATTACATATTAAATTATTAAGAAATAAATTATACAAACAAATAATTATAATTAAAACAAAGTATAAAAAGACAAAAAAAATATTATATAAGATATATACATATAATAATAATAAAAATTATTAAAATTTTACCAAAAAAATTGGTTGAAAAATACTTTTTAAAAACCTTGATTTTGGTTTGTTTATAAAAAATTGATCAGATTTTTCATGGGAAAGATTTAATTTGAAGGTTTTAAACATTGATGTTTATTGAGGGTGAATTATCAAGGAAAACTTTATTATGTGTTCAATTGTCTGAAAACATGAAAGAATGTCATTTACTGCTTAAAAGTGAATCTTTTCATTCAAATTTTACTGGGTAGGAAACTTTTTTCAATTATATTAAATGTGATAAATATATTCATAAAGATTATAATTTATATACTATTGAAGGGAAAAGAAAACTTTTTGGGTACTTTTGAAACAGAGAGATGAGAATTTTTTAAGAGAATTTTTCTAGATTTGATTGTGTATATTTTTTTCCAACGGTTTGAATCACACTCAGTGATGTCTTTGTAAAAAAATACACACAATTGAATCCAGAAAAATACATTAGAATCCCAAAAAGTATTTGTTCTTTTCCAAGCTTCTCCAATTCACAACATTGACTATCAAATGGCTCTCACCAAAATGCCAAAAAGATAGAATTAAATGCTTTTTAACAGTAGAAAGCAGTGTAAAAATGCCAGGGCGCGGAAATAAGGGTTCGCAGTTAAGGTAGGCAAGGACATTTAATTCTGCCAATGTACAATGTTTTCTTGTTTTCCCCAAGGACAGTCTAAAGTACGTATCTACAGGAGCCATATACAGAGGAATAAGGGATGCATAGGCATAAGACATGCGTTTTACATTGTTGTATAGGGGAAAGGACCCAGTAGTTGAGCATGTACCAATTATTGTGAGGGTTGTTGATACCTTTTGTTCCAATAATTGTACAAATAAAAACTATTCTTTGTAAAAAAAAATATCATTTTTTGTGTCTTTATATATCAATAATTGCAATACATCAAATCAGTTTGAATTATTATGGCATGTATCATTGATTTACTAAATTTCATGCAACTATTAATCAAAAAACATTCAATACATGTTTCATATTAAATAAATTAAAACAACATTCCTACAACTCAGCACACTTTTGATGTGATATAAAATACAGTTGTAAAATGATTATATTAATATTTGTACAATTTTATAAAACAAATATAAAATATTATATTACAATTTGTACAATTTTACATGATAAAGTGTCAAATCACTGATATATGGTTGACCAACTTGTGAGGCAAAACAGTCCCATCACTCATTCACAATTGTTCAACTTGTCATCCTCTAATAGCCAGCTTCTGAATATAAATGTTCAGATTCTAGTTTGCAACCACCAAATCTGGTACCTGAAACATTAAATAGAGCAATTGTGAGGCTCTCCATTCGATTGAAAACAAACAATTAATGCAAAAAAAATTTAAATTTACCTCCCATAAATCCACCTCATGTACTCTTATCCAATAGAAATGTAGAAATCCATACCCACAGATCAAGCAAGATCATAAAATGGCCATAGATCAAGCAAGATCAAAAAATAGCCACAGATCAAACAAATCAAATAAGATTTAAAAAAAGGAGGGAAAATGTCATATTAATGTAGCATACGATGAAGGAGAGTTTTTACAATTACATTCTCCCTGCGTTGTTGTAAAACCTTCACATTCCTCCTTTGTTCAGTGCATACATACATTACTTCTTGTTGCAAACCTTTGTTCAGTGCATACATACATTACTTCTTGCTGCAAACCTTTGTTCAGTGCATACATACATTACTTCTTGCTGCAGACTGATTCACATTCCTCCTTCGTTCAATAAATAATCAAGATTTCTTGCATACATTACTTCTTGCTGTAGACTGACTATGTGCACATAATATCTGATCATGTGCTGTCATAGATTTCAGGTATTTTGTTTTCATTATTGTTTAGTTTAGTTGACTGTGTTGTCATAAATTGCAAGTTTTCTATTTGTTTATATAATTTCTGACTTTGCGTTATCATAAAATACAGGTATTTTGTTTTTGTTTGTTTATATAATTTCTGACTGTGTGTTGTCATAAAATACAAGTATTTTGTTTTCACTACTGTTTGGTTGGCACTGTGCTAGCATAAATTCCAGGTACACTCACATTCTTGCATACATTACTTCTTGTTGCAGACTGACTCTGTGCACATAATATATGATCGTGTGCTGTCATACATTTCATGTATTTTGTTTTCACTATTGTTTAGTTTAATTGTCTATGCTATCATAAATTGAAGGTATTTTGTTTGATAAATTGAAGGTATTTTGTTTGTGTGCACATAATATATGATCGTGTGCCAACATAAATTGAAGGTTTTCACTAACTGTTTAGTTTAGTTGTCTATCATTTCATGTAGTTTAGTTGGCTATCATTTCATGTATTTTGTTTTCACTACTGTTTAGCTTAGTTTAGTTCTCTGTGTTGTCATAAATTGAAGGTATTTTGTTTGTTTATGTAATTTTTGACTTTGTTTTGTCATAAAATCTAGGTACTTTGTTTTCACTACTGTATTTTGTTTTCATTTTCACTACTGTTTAGTCTATGTTGTCATAAATTGAAGGTATTTTGTTTGTTTATATAATTTTTGACTGTGTAAATTTCAGGTATTTTGTTTTCACTACTCTTTGGCTGGCACTGTGCTAGCATAAATTCTAGGTAATTTGTGTTCATTACTGTTCAGTTGACTTGTTTTTACTATTGTTTAGTTTATATATATATATATATATATATATATAAAATTAATCCTCATATATCTATTTCATTACTGTTCAGTTGACTTGTTCTTACTACTGTTTAGTTTCACAGTATACATATATATTATTATATATATATCTGCATATATTCCATAGTTCACCTATATATATATATATATCTGCACACATACATACAGATGTGTATATATCTGCATACATACATACAGATGTGTATATACTTAATGTTTGATGTTATTTACTCCCAAAACCATCCATTCCAGTAAAAGTTCAAATTGCTGCCAAAGACAATATTGCTCTAGAAGCTTATATTCCATAGTTCACCTGTTGTACATATATATATACACATTATTCTTAGTTACAACATATATATATCTGCATCCATACATATATCTGCATATATTCCATAGTTCACCTATATATATATATATATATATATATATATATATATATATATATATATATATATATATATATATATATATATATATATATATATATATACATACATACAGATGTGTATATATCTGCATACATACATACAGATGTGTATATATCTGCATACATACATACCATACAGATGTGTATATACTTAATGTTTGATGTTATTTACTCCCAAAACCATCCATTCCAGTAAAAGTTCAAATTGCTGCCAAAGACAATATTGCTCCAGAAGCTTATATTCCATAGTTCACCTATTGTACATATATATATACACATTATTTTTAGTTACAAAATATATATATCTCCATGCATACATACATATATCTGCATACATATATATATCTGCATACATACATATATTTGCATACATACATACATATATCTGCATACACATATATCTACATACATACATACATACATCTACATACACACACATATATATACATACATATATCTGCATACATACATACATACATACATACATACATACATACATACATACATACATACATACATACATACATATATATATATATATCTGCATACATACAGATAGATGTGTATATACTTAATAGTTGATGTTATTGTTGTTCAGGCACTATGACAACAGGTAAGGCAACAACAACAGGAAAGAGACAAAGCAAAAGAACAACCTAAATGTTGACGAACCGTTACCCACATGGTGTTAAATTCCATTTCGTGAAGGATAAAGATGGTGACACTGTAATTAATCCACCTCAGGATGACATAACTTGTAATACTGCAGATGAAAATGTAGAAAGAACAAACACTCCTTTACAGTCTTCTCAACATCATGGAGATAAAAAATCCAATTATAACGGTCAGTGGACAGAAGAAGACATGGAATGTGCTATGAAAGATGTTGAAGACAATTCATATTCCATCAGAGCAGTTGGAAAAAAGTGGGGAATTCCTACGAGCACTTTAATATTTTGGCTTTCAGGGCTGACAACAACAAAAAGAAGAGGTCCACCAATGATCCTTTCGTTGGAAGAAGAGCTAGAAATTGTTGACTGGTGCAAAGATATGGTGCAACTTGGTCACGGATTAGAGATCATTCAACTAAAGTCACATGTAGCTCATATATGTGAAACAAGGCCAAATCCATTCAAGAATGGTTTCCCAGGTAGATCATGGTGGATAGGTTTCTGCAAACGCCATCCAGATTTGACAATAAGGACTGCAGAGGGTCTGGATAGGGATAGAGCAGTAATGCTATGACCAAGTATTGTGACAGATTTTTATGACAACCTGGAGAAATTGTACAATGCTTCTGAATACGGACCAACAAAAATATGGAATTGTGATGAAACAGGTGTGCAAGCAGGCAGGAACTACGGGATGCAAGTAATTGCAAAGTTGGGTAGTAGAAGTGTCCCACAAATTTTATCAAAGAGCAGAGAGTGGATAACAATTTTATGTTGTGTTAATGCAGTAGGTCATAGCATTCCAGGATTTTATCTTTTCAAGGCCAAAAGACAACTTAAAAACTACATTGCCAACTATGAACCGGGAGCATGTATGGCTGCACAACCACATGCTTGGATGACAAAAGAATTTTTTTTAAATTGGCTATATCACTTTGCCAGATCTATTTCGGGTGGAGTTTCACCCACAAACAGACATCTCCTTATATTTGACAGTCATCGAAGCCATGTTGCTTTGACCACAATCCATGAAGCAAGATCTCTTGGTATTGATCTTCTAACATTGCCTGCCCACACCAGCCACAAATTGCAGCCTCTAGATGTGAGTGTGTTCTCTCCATTCAAGGCACATTTCAAATCTGAAAGGTCAAAATGGATGGCCAAACATCCACACATAGAAATAAGGAGAATTGAATTGGCAGAACTTGCAAGTAAAGCATTCAAACATGCCCTGACATCTGAAAACATCACAGCTAGTTTCTGAAGGACCGAAATATGGCCTTTAAATAAAGATGCTCTTTGTAATGACATGAGACCAAGTGATGCATTCAATTTACAAGATGATAGTGATGCTGCAAGCATTGCTAGCATCTTAAGATTAGCTGGCTATGGAGAGGCACAAGTGGAAGAGTGTTTGGAACAATGTGTGAAACAAATGAAAGAATTGGAAGCACAACAAACAGAAGAACCAACTGAAAGCACATGCTCACCAAGTCATATCAGCCAAACACAATATGAAAATGGCATACATGAAGACTTCAGTTTACCATCACAGTTTGAACAACCTAATTGGATTAAAGAAGGAGTAGAACATTTAGGAATGTAGATTGACATGGAAAATGAAGAAGTTTCTTTATCCATGCCTTCACCTCCAATGCTTAGCTCTGAGGTCATTCATTATAATGTTGATACAATGGATTAGGAGAATTCAAATTTAGAAACTAATGAAGTTACAGAAGATGAGCAAGATGGACACAATCAAGGTTCTTTGAAGACAATTGTAGCATTTGAGATAGAAGACGAAGCTAAAGAAATCTTATGCAGTCAAGGCTCTTTAAAATTTTTTTTGAAGTTACCCATTGAAAGGGTGAGAAATAGGTCTAGTCTTCTTTCTACCAATAATGCACTTAAATTGGGCAGTAAATCTCAAATCCTTACTTCCAATGAATACATAATTCAAGAACAGAAAAAAGAAGCAAGAAAAGCTGAAATTGAAGAGTTGAAAATAAGGAAGAAAAAACAAAAAGAGGCAAGGAAACTTGAACAAATTGCAAGGAGAAAGAGGAAAGATGAGGAAAATCTTGAAACATAAATAATAAAGCAGAGGAACAAAGAAGAAAGGGCACAACAACAAAAGGAGAGGGAGTTGAAAAAGAAACAAAAGCAGATGAGCAAGCAAAAGAAACTAGCAAAAGAGCAAGTGAATGAGGATGTTGCAATTACTATAGGGGAGAGGAGTACTCCATCAACACCATTGCCTCAGCATCATCAAATTTTACAAGACATGTACAATATCTTAACACCTGCATATGTTGCTCTTAGTAACCTCCAAGCTGGTTACCATAACAATTTAGAACATACTGCAATCAGGGCAAGGCACAATAGTACTCCATCAACTCCCCTACCTGGCCATCATCAAATTTTGAGAGATATGTACAATATTCTAACCCCAACGTATGTCACCCTTAACAACATCCATGTTCCAACTAGTCATAGCCCCCCTCACTCTCCTATCAAACAATTCCAATTTGGTGGACTACTAGATGAAAATATATTTGGTAGTATAACTCCTATTACACCACAGGTTGATGCAGCTATTGCAGAAAAAACAATGACAAGGAGTCCTATGGAGGAGCCAGATGCAGTTGTTTTAGAAAAAATGATAACAAGAAGGCCTGTGGAGGAGCCAGAACCCTTCCCTGGCTTTATGGTGAACTGATGAAACTAATCAATGCTGCATGCTTGAATTCAGAATTTTGGATTGCATTGCAAGTCTTGTTTTGTAGGTTGGCCATTTTGCGGTGCATATAAGCTGGGGAGATTCTACAATATCTTTATGTCAATATAGTGAATGTGGTGCTACTTTATAATATCTATTAATGTGGAGTAATTTTGTAATTTCTATCTATATATCAATAGAATGAATCTGTGTAGGAGTCAAAGTAGACATTGTGTAGTGTGTAGGCTGGCCATTTTGCAATATCTGGTGCCATTCTGTAATATCAATTGATATGGGTCCATTTTGTAATATCTATCTACCTATATATCAATACAGTGAATTGGTCTAGCACCATCTTGTAATATCTGCATATCAGTGCAATGAGTGCATTGCTGTTATGGATACTAAAACTACAACTAATGTTATGTCAAGTATTTGCATTACGTATGTATGAGTGTATGTATGTATATATGTATGTGTATGTGTATGTTTATGGATACTAACAATGCAACAAATATTATGGAAAGTATTTGCATTACGTATGTATGAGTGTATGTATGTACATATGTATGGATCTGTATACATACACATATGCATGCACATGCACATAGCCCCTACCAATCATAGTGAATTAGCACACCCAATCTTTTGTTACCTTTGACCTAGTTGAACATATTGTCACCTAAAAAATTCACCCCCTAACACATATGAAAACCATTAACATTATATGATTGTACATTATGTTATTAATAATTAAATAAAATTAAATCATATCCATTTTTTACTCATCGAATAGTCAAACAATTTCTATGAAATAAGTGAATGAATAAAAACTAAAAACTAAATAAAACTAACCTAATACCTACTCAACCCTAATTTTTTCTATCCTCCACAACCTTCCCCAAATGCTGTCGCCATTGTTTGCATTTCAAGAGCATGCATCCTCTGCTGCCACAGGAGCTACTTTGTCACCTTTGTCACCATGAACAGAGACGTGGCAACCAAAGCAACCAGGGTAGGGCATTCAGATAGATATATACATACAAATGCGTACATAAATATATACATATACATATACATACAAATATATGTATATATAAATATATATATATACATATATACATATATACATGTATATATATAGATGTATATATATAGATGTATATATATATATATATACATCTATATATATATATATACATCTATATATATATACATCTATATATATATATACATCTATATATATACATCTATATATATACATGTATATATATATGTATATATATATACATATACTTACAACTATATACATATATATATATATACATGTACATATATATATACAAGTACGTATATATATACATGTACGTATATATATACATGTACGTACATATATATATATATATATATATATATAGGTATGTATATGTACATATATATATGTATATATATGTACATATATATCTAACATCATATTAGCGAGTTGCTACAAATCTGAACAACCCACTGCCAACAAAAAACAAGGAGAACTTCATAAAGTCGTTTCATCAAAGACAACCACATATAACCAAGTTCCATCATTCCTTTTATGGCTATTGTTTTCCATGCAATCATTTTGGTCGAAAAGTAGTAGATTGCAGAATCTGTACAAACAATAATACTAGTCTATCCAAAAGAAACTATAATCATTTGCCCATCTAATGGATTGTAACATTACATGCTACAAGTGCAGCAATTTTAAGCACATAACACGGTTTTGTGGAAGTACTTTTGTTGAGCTCAACACTTATCTATTCTAGTGATTTGATATCAAGAAAAAGGGGTAAGAAAGAGCAAAGTAAGGAAAAAAAAAAGAAAAATTGATGCACCAAAATAGATCACTTAGATCCCTTGACAAAATTATAAGCAAGCACAAAGAGCAGCAAACTTCGATTATCGAAAATGACTTGATCATTAGCAAATACAAGAGCCAAAGAACCCAATACCATGATGGACAAAGCTTCCCCATTTAAAAGAGAAAAATTAGAATATTGAACCATGATATCATTGATTGGATGCTTCAAATATTGTAAAGTAATAATTACTACTAGAGGTCTAAAATAACATACAAATTCTATGTTGAGAGCCTCTAAACTACACAAGTTATATTAAAAAGAGGCAAGGCTTTGTCAAAGAAGAGCCAAACTTATTAGCAGAGACATTAATTACAAACAAGTTATGTTTCTTACCCTTGAGACAAACTTTTCTACATGAATCAAACATTGGTATCGTCCCTATGTACCTTGTGATTTCTATTTCCTACTGCTAGTGCAACATCTTTTCTTGAGATCAAGACCCCTGTGAAGATCTAGTAGATGACACACATGTCACTTAATTGAGCACAGGCAAGATATCACAACATGGATGGGCATTCAAAGATACATATCAGCCTTTCTTTCTTAAACATTTTATTTTGTTTATTAAAGGATGAAAGAGAATAGATTTCCACAGTCCATTGTGATTATTGCATTGTTTTTGAATTCCTCTGTGTAGGATTTTGTTTTGATGTAAACAAAATCCTATTAAAGGATGGTTAAGAATGTAACAGAGAAGCACTTGTTTTAGTGTAAACACTCATGCATTATTTCAATATTTTTTCTTTGAAGCTTTGCTTCTTTTATGTTATTGACTGTTTTATACCTGAAAAGTTCAAATGAATTATAGAATATCAATATAAACCAATACACTTTAAGACACATTGGAAGATGTCTTCTTTCCTTTGGAATCCTCAATTTTTTGAGGGCCTTTTAGCACTTAATTATTTCCCTATGCCTACTGGCACTGACAAATCTTTGGGAATAGCAACAACGTTTAGGCATTGTAATGGGACTTATGTTATTCATGTCCATATTCGCCCAGGGTTCATATTTCAATTGAGCACATCATGTTGAACTTCGGGTATATTTTCAATTGAAACAGGTCAACTTCTAGTTGAAATGAAAAAGAAGGGTTTAACTCCTGATAAAGTGACATACAACACATTGATCGATGGATATTCCAAAGAAGGTGATATGCATGAAGCACTTACACTGCATACTGAAATGGTATGGAAAGGACTTTCGCCAGATGTTGTGACTTACACCGCTCTCATTGATAGACTATGTAAAAATGGCAGTGTGCAAAGAGCAAGCGAATTTATGAATAAAATTAAAGAAGGAGGGTTGAATCCAGATGCTTTTACATATACTGCTTTAATTGACAAATATTGCAATCAAGGAGATATGCAAAAGGCTCTTGAGATTCAAAAGGAAATGATGGATAAAGGATTTGTTCCTTCTATTGTGACATTTAATTTTGTTATCAATGGATTATGTTTGGAACGCAATATAAGGGCAGCACAGAATGTTTTCAATGACATTTTAGAGAAGGGCTTGGTTCCTAACATGGTAACTTATAGTATGCTAATTGATAGGTACTGTAAGGGAGGCAATATGCAAGAGGCATTAAGTTTACTAGATGAGCTTGTTGGAAAAGGCCTTGTTCCAGATGTAATTACCTACTCTTCTCTCATTCAGGGTTTCTGTAAGGAAGGAAGACTAGAAGATGCCTAGATGTTATTTGAAAAAATGTTACTGATGGGCTTGAATCCTGATCGGTTTACTTAAACTACATTGATCAATGGACACTGTAGAGAAGGAAACATATAGAAGGCATTTTAGTTACATAATGAAATGATACAGAAAGGCCTATCACCAGATGTAGTCAATTACAGTGCACTCATTCATGGACTTCATCAGCAATCTAGGACAAAGGGAGCAAATCGACTCTTGTTCAGAATGATGTATGATGATCTGATTCCTGATGAAGTCACTTATGATACTTTGGTGGAATACTGCGTGGATGAGAATTTGGCGAGCAATGTGGCTCTTATTAAAGGATTATGCATGAAAGGAAAAATGATTGAAGCAAAAAAAGTATTTGAAGCAATGCTAGAGAAAAACTCAATTCCTAATGATGTTGCATACAGTGTACTAATCCATGGACATTGTAAAGATGGAAATATTCAAAAGGCTTTTGGGATGTACAATGAAATGGTGCAGTTGGATTTAATACCTAACATTCTTACCATTATTGTTCTTATTAAAAGCCTTTGCAATGAGGGAATGATTAAGGAATCAAGTCAGCTTTTGCGGGGAGTCATAAAAGGGTGTTTGGCTCCTAATCCTGTTTCACGAACAGTAATGATTGAGCAGAACTTTGAAGGAGGTAACATGCAGGAAGTCATAAAATTTTTGACTGAAATGCTTGATGATGGTCTTCTTCCAAATGTAGTTAGACCCCTGCCAAAGTAGTAAGATGGAACTTACTTTGGTTAGATACTGCAATCATTTTAAAAACATATGGCTCTCAGTAGTTCAATAGTGGACATCCTAATCTGCTAAGGATTTTGCAGAGGCGAATTGAAAGCTGGGTGTGATACAAGGTTTTATATACAAAGCCATGCTATCGAAGAACTCTGTCGCTGCAATAAAATGCAACCCTTCAGAAAAAGTAAATCTCTGTTACAAATTTGTAACCCTAGCCAAAGATTTTTGGCAAGTAAATAGCAAGAAGAATGCATAAAAGGAGACAAAAATAAACATCAAGAAATTTGTAACCCTAGCCAAAGCTTTTTGCCAGGTAAATAGCCTTATGCAGAGGAAAATGATAGGTAAAGATGAAAAAGATTGCACAAATGTTCGAATTCAAACATGGTTCATTGCCCTGTAAGATCTATAAAGACCTTACCTGCTCGAAAGGGTTGCAAACCATTTCATTTCTTGTGTCAACAGACACAGTTGCAAACTATAGGGATCCATACAACCATACGAGCCATACCACCATACGAGCCATGCCGCCAACATTGTATGTGGAACGCCGAGGAGAAAGCTGCAAAACATAAAATACAGTCAAAATTAAAAAACAGAGAAGGATATCATGTAAAATATAGTCAAAATGACATACGGTTGTAAAACAACATACCACGTCTTTCCCAGACCACGTCTCTGAATGCCATGCCCTGGTCGCTCTGGTTGCCACGTCTATGGATGCCCTGGCCTAGTCATTCTGGTTGCCACGTCTTTGTTCATGGTAGCTCCTGTGGTGGCAGAAGATGCAGCGTTTGGGGAAGGCTGTGGAGGATAGAAAAGATTAGGGTTGAGTAGCTATAGGCTCACAATGCCAAGATTCAACAATAGAATAAGCCTCAAGAATAACATACAGACATGAATAGGGTCAAAAGCATGAATCCAATATCATCACATAATCCTCTACAATGAGGCACATCATAACCTCTTGTTGAAGTTTCAATTAACCTTCCTCAACAACAAGGATCCACTCAACTTGTCGGAGAAACACATCAAATCCTCAATGGACAAGCACAAAACCACTTGTTAGAGCCAAAATAATCATACAAAAGCCAATTCAGGGCTATACATGGCCCTCCAATCCTCAAGGACATCCTAACATGCCTCTGGTACAAAGCTAGAATCAAACAAATTGACTGAAACTACCCAAAATATCATTTAAAATACAATGAAAAAGAAGAATGGCACATTTTATCAATACTCTGGTGCATTTGACCCATAAAGTGGAGCATTTGACTCATTAGGTGGTGCATTTGATCATTCTTTTGGCGCATATGACATTTCTTCTAGCGCATATGAAACAAAGAGCAAAAACTCAGAAAGCAGAAAGTCTAAACTCATTACTGACACAAGAAAAATTTTAAGGCATAAAATTGGAATCCAAAACCACCCATAAAGATGCAATGACATTCAAAATACAAATATCAAGCAAAAAACTAGAACAATTAATCGAATCATAGTCTCCAATTTCAATCCAAAAGCTATAGAGACCTCCAACAACAAAGAGAGAGTAGCAAACTCAATACACATAATAAAAATCATAAATAGGTAATGAAAACATTTTAAGACACATAAATAAGTGTGGGAAATCAAATAATCAATACAATTTCTCAACAAATTGAGTCCAATCAACCAAAGAACTCACAAAATGCACATAGAGTCGTTCATGACAAAATACAAGCAAATCGATCAAAACACTGATATCAATGCAATCCAACACAAATAAAATCCCAAATCATTTCACATATGCATCTCCAAACCATTATACATTTCCAATTGCAATAATATTACTCCCATCCTCGCATGCAAAATGCAAACATAATGAAAACAATCTTTTCCGAATTCAAATTCCAAAGGCTAAGATCCTCCAACTTGGAAATGACAATCCAAACAAAGGTAGATTCGAAGAAGAGCAATCCAAATAGAAATCTAACTCTAATTCAAGCTTCAACTCATGGAAATCCAAATCGCAATATAAAATATCCCAAATGGTAACGTGACAATACACAGAAAAATCCAATAAATAGAAAAATCAAACAAAAACTATAGAACCAAGTTGACCATTCGGAAAAATCCATAAAACCATATATTATACCAACCCTCACAAAGTTTGAGGGAGATAATAAAAAAAAATTTATTTACCTACCTCCCAGCATCCAACCAATTAGATAAAAGGGTAGATAGATTTATTATAATCCGAATTAACCAAAGAAGGGAGTAAAATACAAATAATTAAATAATAGTTTACATACCCCATGACAAATTATTATTCACAACTAATAATATTTATTCACCAAGTAAATTATAAAATAAACCACATCATAGATTAAATAAATAATCATGGATAATAATATTTATCCATTAATAAAATATTAATGCCTTGCTAAATGATATTAATTAATTTAATATCAACAATTAAATAAATAACCATAAATAAATTGTAATAATAAAAAATAAAAAGGACATCATTAAAATAAATTAAATAAAATAAATATTAAATCCAATACTCAATATTCAATTAAAATATAAATAAATAAATACCATTTAATAATAAATCATAATAATAAACAATAAATGATAATTAAGCTTTAATCAAATAATAAATTAAATATAATAAACATTAATCAATTCCAAAAATAAATATTAAATAATTAAACAATCACACATCTCTAACTAGAAATAAGCATGGGCTCACATCACCTTGCGCTAACAAAGGGGACGGTCATAACTCAAGACTTTAACACCAACTTGCATTGTGGCACAATGGACAAGGTATACAACTTAGACCTAGAGTGTGTGAGGGAAACTATGTGATCTCTGACAACTTTCCATTGGTATAAAGGCATGCTCAGACCTGTGAAGCCAGATGGAGTGGATGACTTGTACCTGTGAACCTGCATCCAACACTAAACACAACATATACATCATAATATTCAGACATGTGATAGAGAATCGTGACCGTGTATCATGCTTGCTATGAGTGATATGACATCATCTCTACTCATGAATACACTTAGAAGATAGTCACGACAAATCAAGCACTAACTTAAACATCATCATATCCAATTTAATCATGGTACAAAGTTATTACATCATAAGATATCATCAAATCACCATAAACAAATATAAACCATGCATATGAAGTGAGCACCTAAAGATCATCAAATAAGAGTCCATCATCATAACAGCCTATGAATATAATCATCCTCATAAAATTATAATGTTAAGTGTAAATATAATATGTTTATCATCAGTAATGAAGCATCAAAACATAAGTAAATCTAAAAACCTCTATCTAAAGCATCTCAAAGTAGTCCATGCTATACCAATATGGTCTATCGATGTACAAAAGGGAAAGATGAATGAGGGAGAGGCACTACAAAATCCATGGTCTTTATAATCTTTCAACACATTTGAACCTCCATTGCAAGGTCGTTAGTGAATATACAATAGCTTCCAAAGAGTTTAGTCTTTTTATTTTAAGAAAGAGCATTTAAAAAAAATTTCTTCTTTGCTAAAACTATTAAAGGAGATCTTAAGATATGAGAATCTTTCAACTTAATTTTATTGAAGAGATATTTCTAAGAGAATTCAAATATTGAATTAAGAAAAAACAATATTATAAAATAGGGATATAACATTTGATTCTTATAATTTATCTTTAATTAAAATATATATTTTATTAAAAGTTAAATCTATATATCATTATTAAGAGATTATATTAATTTAATGAAGAAAATTTATTTATTTTTATTTGACATTTTTTTGAGAAACGAATTTTATGGGAGGTTATTTGGCATTGAAATATCATATCATACTGGATGAACTTGAAGGTGTTTTCTTGCTTGATTTTATCATGTAAATAAAGACAATATTTATTTCTTATTTGTTTATTTGATTATGAAATATGATGTCTTATAAATTCACCCAAAATTCATGTAAATTAATTTTAGAGTGAAAATGATAGGCATATCTATTAATCTTTTGGCATAATATTTACATCAAAAACTTAACTATTCAAAATAAATGAAAGTTTATTTTATAAAGTAGATTAGAGTGAACAAATACAAACAAATATCAAGATTAAGATACTTACCTAGATTTGGATATATGATTCTTAGGTGTGACTCATATTTAATTATCCTTGATCATAGGTTCTACTATCAAATTTAAGACTATGAAGCTCTAACAAAACAAGAAATAATGTACACTCATTTTTTTGTTCCAACACATACATTCAAAATTGGTCACTACATGTACTTTTTAATGTGATCTTGATCCTTGCAATATTTTAACTTCAAAAGTCTATTCATCCTAGCTATCTAGAAATAGTAGTTCTCATAAAGATGAAGGAGCATCTTTGACTTGGCATAATTTTGCATCACCCAAAAATATCTATTGTAGTTGTTGTGTGTGATCTTATCTTGCATGTGTTGGGTTTCTTTTGAACAATTAAATCTTTTGATGACATGCTAATTTTGGATTTAGTAATTAAACTTAAAAAGTTGATCATTATCGTGCTATATGATAACAAGATAATCTAGCTACCTTCTACTTTATTGACCTACTTCTATCCTTTATGAAAGTGAAAGTGGTAGGCACTATATAATGGAAATGTCTAGTCAATTGAATGGGTTTCTAGTTGGAGTTGTTAGAGTTGGATTTGAAGAGGATAACAAATCTGTATACGTTGGACATTGGGAACATAATTTTGTTGACAAAGAGAAAAAGTAAAATAACAAGATTGAAATGCTATATTAAAACAATGTATAAGGGAAATTGCTATATCTATATCTCAATTGGGAATAAGTCAATCTATTATAGGGTTCTACAAAAATGTCTGAACGATGAAGATCAAATGTGTATAGGTAGAGATAGGAGGCCTCACTAAGCGTTTGCAACCTTAACTAAGGCCTCTTGCTTTTGGACTTATGTAGAAGAAATCTCCAGCAAGAGAAAGAGCAACATCAAAGCATCAATTCACATCTCAAGGAAAGACTGACAAAATTTGAAGTTTATGTTCAAATATGATTGAGGTGAAAAGTATTTCTAAGGAGGTTTTCTTGGAATAGAGCAACTATAGAGCAACAAAATGGAATACAATTATAATGATTTTTTTTTCTCAACAAGAGGTAAAAATTTATTAAAAGGAATAGAATTACAAAGCAAGAAGGTCCAACAAACTAACAAAGAACAAAGAATTACACACTCCTATCTTCTAGAACTAACTACTCTAACATGTTAGAAAAATCCAAAGGTAAATGTACCCTATCCACAATATTTCAACTAGGTTGCATTCAATGAGAAGCCCATTTGGCCAAAACATTTACTAGTCTATCCCACTCTCAAAGAATATGAGAAAGGACAATAGATTCCAAGGAACTGCTCAACCTTAGAATTTGATGAATAATGATAGCTAAGCACCAATTAACATCATCCAATCATTTTTTAGTTAATATATTCACCACCACTTGTCAATCAGATTCACAAATAATATTTTTCCAGTCAAGATCACCACGTCTTTGTATAGTATACAAGATGGCAAGAGCCTCCATGTAGTTATCCATATGAGACCCTTTATAAATAGAAAACTAAAAATTGAACAAGACCAAAACTATTTCGATCAATGCTACCAATATAAACCTGACCAAGATTCCCCTTAGAAGAACCATCAATATTCATCTTCAAAAATCCTTAAGGAGGAGTAAGCTAATGGCCCACCCTATCAATCTTCCTCATAAATTATTTGTATCTATTACCTTTAGCTTGCTTATAGAGAACTACCAATTCCCTTAACATAAAATTTGAACCTTCTAAAGATATCTACATCACTAGGATCCATTGCACTAAATGGTCATACTTAGTTGAAACCGTCTCATGGAGACTATGAATATTTTCCCCCACAAACACTAAACAAAAAGATATTATATTATCATCATTTCACTTATGTATTTGATCTATTGTATTCCTTTATAAAGTCATTATTTTCCTATACAAAATTAATACATAGTAATGAAATTCCAAACCAACTAACTAGCCTAAATTTATTTAATCTAAACCTTATTTCCTAATAATCCCCACTTAAGGTTTACATTATGAAAAATAAAAAATAAGAAAACAAATATATCAATGTTAACCTAAATTTTTACTAATCTAGGCAAATTATTGATTATCCAACTTTTATGACATTAACCCAAAATCCTCTTTTTTGGGCAAATGTTCCAACTTTGCACCAATATCAACCTAAAATTTTATGTGTAGGAAAATATCTTGATTATCAAACAATACTTGTGAATCAAGACAAAATCTAGTATCCACAACATACCACTCCTCTTGTGAATTGGAGAAACTCTATCATCGACAAGAATAAATCTACAAAATTATGAATCAAGACCAATTTTGTGATCCATAGGTACCACTCACCATGTCTATAGATCAAGACAAACTCAATTATATGCAAACTAAAACAACTATTATATCCACTTTTATGCATGAAGGAATTCAAACAATAAAACTAATATTGCTTCTCATACAATAAATCATCCCAAAGTGAGAAGCTAGCTTGAAATGATAGACATCCTCCAACCTCCACTTCCTCCAACTACCAATTAATTTGTGCTTAAACCTTACCCACCATAAGTAGCACTCAAACCTTCAAAAGTTGTGTCAAATGAAATATGAATGGCCCCAAAAGGACAAAGATTTGATAAAATAATGTAATCAAAATAAACTTCAAAATTAAATCACATTAACTTTATTTCCTTTATATCTTGAAAAATTAAATTATTATTACTCCAAAATATTTCTAAATCAACTCTTTCGATTCATAGAACTTATTTCAATATTTATCCAAAAGAAAACAAACCAACACCCCTATATTTGGATGTAAACTTCAATGAAAAATAAAATTTACTGTTTCTCGTGGGTCATTCAAATCTTTAATCAAAACTTTCCTTTGTGTATTGTGAATGAAATCTCCAAATTCATGGACACTTAAAAATATACTCACTTGAACCTACATGTTAATCCTCTCTCTATTTTGATGATTTCATATGGATTAGTCAACCCAATGAATATGTATTAGACAACCAACAACCAATAGAAAAAATTAACATGCACTAATATGCATTCCAATAGATGTGATAAGAATTGCCTACTTTGTAGATTCCATATCCAAACAACAATCATACATTAAACCTCACGTTCAACACAACTTCCATATAGCTGGAATGCCAATCTGCATAACTTCTTTAAGCACCCAACATTGATATGAAAGAATTTTTCCTACTGGTGTGTACTTCAATATGAGTCAAAACATCTTGAACAAATATAAGCATGCCCCAACAAAATTGATTTCTTCTCAACACTTTCTAGTAACTTCTCAAAATGCAAATTTTAGGCACAAAGATTGACCTCCACTTATCAGATTGTTAAATGCCTTATCCTCTAGTGTCTTCTATCATCTTTTCATCGGCACAATGATTATAAATTCTCTAGTACAAATGTAAATAGAATAGAAGTACAAACATTCACATTGTAAATAAAATTTAAAAAAAAAAATTATTATCATCATATCATCTATCTAATACATCTAATATATTGACTTTATAAAACAATTATTTTCTCATACAAACCTAACTTGTGAAAATGAACATCTTAATCGACTAACTAACCTAAATTTCTCTAATGTAAACCTTATTTATTAACAAGAAACCTGGAAAAACTACAGAGTTCCATGTATTACTCAAAATAAATGTTAAGCTCCCCTTTGCTCAAATCCATGAAAAATTTGCATTTGGAGGTTTAGAAGGCAGACTTTAATTAAATTATTTTTCCATGGCCCTTTCCCCTACTTGTAAACTTACTTTCCATTTGAATCTACACAAGCCTTTGTTTTCACATTTGTCCTTCATTTCAATGCAAGCAATTTTATATTTCAGATAATCAAAGCCTCGCAAGAGAAAGTATATTATTATATTTATTTTTCTAAAAGTTGGAAATGGTAAAAAATTCAATACTAATATTTTGGAAATGCTATGATTAAATTTTGAGGTTAGATATTTATTCATTAATGTTAAATATTTAAAAAATTTATATCTTGTGATGTCTATTACATAGATTTTTTAAAATATAGATATATTAGTTTTATAAAATCACTAATATATTTGGCCTAAACTTTTGACAAACGTTTCCGACGGAGAAGGCATATTGTGACCAAATTTGATTTTTTTTGAAAAAATACCCGCATTCGTCGGAATTCCGATGATAATTCAACATTTAGTTTTGATGAAGAAGCAATTGGCAATGAAATTTGTGTTTTTTTGAAAAGTGCCCACGTTCATCGAAATTCCAATGACCGCTGGCATTATTAAAAAAAAAAGAAAAAGACCAAGTCATTTGAAAAACATTAATCCCACCTCTTCATCCCGTCAACCTTTGCCATATTCACAAAAAAATTGGGCATTACAAGGAGGGAAACAGTTCTGGATTGCGGTGCCGCCAAGATCTAGCTAAAGAAAAATGGTAGGGTAATCAGCCAATTCATTCACAGGATATTTTCTTGAAGAAAAAATCATTATGTTTGTGACAATTTGTCAAATTTTCTTTATGTAGTGATGAAATTGTTTGAATTTTACATAGGAGGTTGCATTTGTGTTGGCTGATGATCAAGTTTTATCTTTATTATAATGAATTTTCCTACTCATAATTTTTTTCCCTAGTTCATATTCATTGTCTAGTAGAAAAAGAGATAAATAAGATTGATTTGGATGGTTGATCAAATGAAATGATCAATTGTCCTCTTTATAGGCATAACCTCTTAGGGTAGAACCTAATTAAGGAGTGGGATGACCTAAACCTGCATGATCAAATCAGGAAGAACACAGTTTGTGCCACTCTTGTATCTGACATCTGTTGAAAGTGGCCTGAACGTAGGCTCTAGCTGAGGAGCTTACCTTGGGTGTGGATGTTGGTATATATGGCTATGATAGAAACTCCCTGCTGCAGGATCGCCAGACCACTATGTAGTGATCGAGTGCCATTTTTTGTCTGTGTTTTGGAAGGGAGGATAAGCATACTATGATAGGAATGTGGTATAAAATGGAAGCTGAGAGGTATAAGCTTATGAGGTGTGGGTTAGGATAAGATAGGGAGGTAAGTGATAAAGGATGTAATGGTGAAAGAGTAAGTTAGGATATGTTAGGGGTTTTGGAAGGTAGGAAAGTGAATGGGGGGAGATAAAAGGATGTGAATAATGGAATGGGGTTAGGTAGGTGAAGTAAAAGTAAATATGTATGAGGTTAAGGTTTAGGATAGGATGTAGAAAAGTGAAGGAGGTTAAGAGAGGGGATATGAAAGGTAGATGGAAGGTAATAATGATAGGAAGTGAGGTAAAGGTTATGAGGTGTGGCTTAGAAAATAGGGTGTAGGAAATGGAAGGAAGGGTCATCCATGCCATAGTGCTTGAAGAGGAGAACATTCACATGAGGGACAAGAAGAGTCATTTCATGTCATAGTGTACCTTCTTAAACCTTCCACCAACACTAAACTCAATACCAAACTCTTTCCCAATCTTGCTAATGGACTAACTCAACTCACTATCAAATTGTGACAGTCAATACAAGGTTTAGGACAATAGTAATTAGGATCTTCTAATTATGGCGGGGCCTATCCAACATAGGGTTATATGAGATAGGGGTAAGTTCAATAGTGATGTGTATTAGATTACAATCAAAGTTTCTTGTTAGTGTTACTTTGTACTAGCATTAACCACTTATTGTCATTTCATTATAATTAGTTTGTTATTCCTTATAAGAATCTGCAGTATTACCATAATTTGTATTACCTGAATTTGATTGTATTATGTATTCTTGAGGTTATGTGCAGATATATATATTTATATGTTATGTCTAGTAGTAACGTTATGTTATTTTAATGTTGTTTGAATAAATAGATAAAATTTACCTTCTTAACTTAATATGATATTAACTGTCATTGACTTGATTAAGAACATCTTAATTTATATTCAATGATGCACAAATCTGATTTAAATATGTATATCATACTGGCTGATATATACTCTAATGCTAACTCAAGAAATTCATGCTTATACATACCTGATACTGAACTTAACCCTGTCTTTATCCCTGCTGATAGACTATCATTATTCATCTTGTATGCTCTCTAAACTTGGGCATTAAGGTTGTCCTATGCATTATCACATGACTATTTTTTCTTGTTCTTAGGGTTGCCTATTGCTCTAAACATGATTAGGCTTTTTCACTATGTTGACTACCACCTTTAATGGACTTCCATCATGAAGACTTATTACTATTACCCTCTTTTACTGTCACAAGATGACTAAAATGTTTGCATAGGTGACTAGATTTATTCGTGTGAGTTATCTTCATAGTATTGGTAATTGTCATACTTTGATTGTAAGGATACCACCTTAGGAGTAGTGACAGAAAAAACAATGATCACTCAATACCCAGAACATGGTGATCTTGCAAGCTAAGGATTAGAACAAAGATGGAAATATAGTGCACAATTAACTCTACAAGAGCCTTCATCATCATTAAAAAGACAAGATAGAGTTGCAGACTAAGTCTTCTGTTCAATTATCCTAAATTTTTTTGGTGTTTTGAGACTGCTCTCTTTCCTATTTGATAGTGAACATCCGTTTTACTACTTTATCTCTATTCTTAGATTTGGTCTAAGTCTTTTATGTATATAATTTGACAATGATTTTATCATTTTGACTATGTTTCCAATGAAAATGATGGGCCATTTTTATTTCTTTTGAAACATTGAATCTACAATAAATATTATCAAACACACTAGATAGTGAGGACTCTTTTTCACTATGTTTGCCTATATGTTGCCCTCTTACCAGCAAAATATATATGTTTCTCTTAACACTATCCTAGAAGATCTTTACTATATTTTTAATGAAACTTGGCTTTGTTTACTTCTTATTCACTATTTTGTTGGTGTAGCTATTCCTTTCTATGTCTTCTTTTAATGTGTGCTTCAAAGTGATGTGTTTCTCACAATTCTTTTTCTTAGACATATACATAAGGCTTGTCATTGTCATCTACATACCGCAGTTATACTATGCTCTCAGACTTAGGCATATCTGTGTTTCCTTGCACATTTACAAATGTGTGTGAGAGTCATCTTGAATCGGTTCTAGGGAGGTATCTAGTAGAGGAAGCTTCATAACATTACAATTTATGTTAATATGTTCCAAACATATATGTAACTAAAAAATTGACAAATATACCTCAATTTTGAAATGCTTTAATGTTTCTAGAATATGTTAGTGTATTCTTTCATCATGGAAAAACATAATGTAGTTGATCATAAATGATGTAATAAAGTTGTATCTTTGAATGCCTTGTTCCTTGATTATAGATCTATGCTCAATTGATTTGAATTGCTTGATTGAAAAATTGGTAGATGTGGGTTGGACTTTATAGGGGTTTGAAATGACAAATAGACTTGTATCTATATCCAACTTGTACCTTTTCAAATTGAACTTTTGGAAAATTCCAAATTTGGAGAGGAAATTCCTACTATTTGAGAATCCAACATTAATCTTTCAAATTTTAGGTCCAATTTCCATGAATAAGGGTTACCAAGACCCTAGTCCTAGAAAATTGAGCCATGAGGAACATCATGAATAAGGGAATGAACCAAATTTATGGAAACATTCTGAAACCTAAGTATAATTAGGCATAAATAAGGCACAACCACTAAAGTGAGTCCAAACCTAGTGTATATTTATAAAGAGATGCAACTTATGATGCAATATTTAGCCCCCTCTTAGCAAGAGTATGGAATTATGCTAATGTACTCTTCGAAAAATATGGAGAAACCAAATATTCTGAAACCAAGATATTGGAGAGTTAAGATGACTATAAGTTTGGAAAGGTGGTAGCTCCCAAGACTTATGATATTATCGATCTACAATATTGAGATAAAAGAGAAGTACAAAGTGAGTAATATGAGTAACATTGGTAACACACATGGAGCATGCAAAACACAAAGTTATGACATTTAGAACTAATAAGATTCATATATTCTCACTAGGAACCATATCAAAAAGACAAGGCATAGATCTAGGACTAGTAAGATCCTTATATAGTTACTAGGAGTCATGTCAGAGACACATGAAAGCATGATACCCAAGCTAGTAAGATCCTCTAATACTTAGTCATACATCACATTCTAACAACAAATAGAAGGTGATCTCTTGTTAACCTAAGTAGTGCATGAGTAGTAGGTCAAAATGTTATCAAAGCTAGGCTAGGTTAGGAGCCCCAAGAACCTATAATGTGTCTTATAATGGGTGTTGAAAATAATCTACACTCAAGCCAACAATGGAATGGTAAGAAAGGGGACAGTAGGTCAATGGTAGAGAAATTTATTAGCAAATAGAATGCCTTAAGTTGGATTCCTAGCTATTTTATGAGTATTAGCTTAAAATTTTCATGTGTAAATAAAATCTACTCCCACCTCTACCATAGATCCAACTTCCACCATTTCTCCTTCCACAAACTCTAGTCACCTTCATGTACCAAAGCCACTAGTGCCACACCTTTAGTACTTACATCCTTCACTTATCATCCACCATATAGCCTATTTATCTGGTTTATTTCTTCTACATGTAAAAGCCATATGCACAAGATGGAATGACAATTGGTAGATGTAAAAGCCATATTCCACAACCTTTGCTAAAATCCTTTCTGTTAGTGCCAAAATGTGAGGTTTGTAACAGGATGTGACATCCATCAAAGCATAATAGAGATAAGATTTCTAACAAGATGGCAGATCAAACAATGTAGGAAAGCATCAATTAAAACTGAATACAAGATTGTATTTTATAGAGTTAACTTCATTTTGTCTTTTTGTGGCATTGACTTTCATAGTGTTTTAAAGAAGATATCATAGTTTTTCCAAAAAATGTCAAAACCCTACCTAGTGTTTACCGAGAGGAGTAAATAATGTATAGTTTGGTCTCCCATGCATATAAATTCACCCAAATGTGTGGGAAGACCTTTTTTCATGCTATTTATCATATTATGTTATGTGTAGGGCTCCAAATTATATTTGGTATGTGTTTGGGCATGAGGACAGTCTGATATCTCTATATATCAGACAGTAAAAGGTAGTAAGAGTGAAGAATTTGGTGGGAAGACCAAGCGATTGGTATTTTGAAGTGGTTTATGATAGAGATAGGGGTGAGGAGACCCTATGAAACCTTCAGAAGGGTTTGTGGATCAAAACCAAATGAAACAGATTAAATTTCTATGACTTTCCTAAGGGTATTGATTGTCACATTCATAGTTTTACTAGTGATATTGTTTTTGTTTTGATAGAGTTATGTTTGTAAACCCAAGTGTGGACATGTAATGGATTCATGAAATGTCTTAAGACTACATCAATACTTAACAACAAAATAGTGTGTAGGCACCTAAAATATGAAAGGACTACATATTGGAAGGTCCGTGTGATGATGCCATGAAAGGTCTGATATCTGTATGTATCAGACTGAGAAAACTAGTGAAAGACAAAATAAAATACATTGAGAAGGCAAAAGGTTGAATTTCCTAATGTTTGTTGTTGAAGTGATGTGTGGGGACCCTGCCAAGTCAAATACATTGTTGTGGTTTTAAAGGGTGGAAAAAGAATAAGCATTTTATTTACCGTCCTAATAGACCATCCATCATAATAATGATTACCAATGATGTGTGTGTTGCAAACAAAGTTTTAGAGAAAGGTTCTTTCTATTTCAATAACAAGTGAGTGTTCATAGACTTTGTGTAGGGTCCTCCAAGCCTAGAGTAAGGAGTTCAAAGCCTAGATACATTGATTTGACCTTGTGGCCATCAATGAGTGTTGACCCAATAGGAGAAGTCTTGAGACTGACAATTTTGGAAGTGTGGCATTGTTGAGAGCCAACACTTATGTGTGAACCCCATCTTCACATATTATGATTCGTTGCCATGATACTTGACCCTATCCTCATGGTGTTGGCTTAATTCATATTAGTGTGTTTTGTTGAAGAAACATGATGTGAGAAGTTTGATGCAGAGGCAAGGGTAGAACTCAATGTTTCATATTAGGACAACAACCACATGGATAAGGCAAGTCTAATAAGGTCTCTCCAATGTTTAGGATACACAAGGGAAGCATTAGTCATGTAAGTATGCATGAGCATGGGAATGGATAATTGCTTTCCTTTTAGACTGATTTGGACACTATTGAGAGGATCCTATAAGGAATGACTATCACAATACTCTCGATGAATTCACAACATTGATAATGAATTCACATTAGACACTCATGGATTACCCCAATTAGACATTAGTCAACTTAAGATATGATATAAGGATTGCATACCACAAAGCCATTAGATATGTTTTGAGATGAAAAATAAGAGTTAAATGGTTTTGGTTCAATTTTCATAATTTCTATGTTCAAGTAATTTAATTTAGTATATTATACTGAAACGTGATTTCATAACTAACATTTCAACTTCTATATAGCTAGTTCTATAGCCTAATTTTCTTGCATGTGAATAAAGACCATGTCAGACAATATTAGAGAACAACATAATAAGGAGACAATTGCTAGATTGTGGTCTAACTTGAAAAGAAAAGGTGATGGAAAATATTATTGTCCCTACAAAATTTGTAAGGGGTTAAAGACTAGAAGACTTATAATCAAAATAAATAAGAAACATTGTAGATTTCATGGTCACATTGAAGGTGGACATGATTATCATCCATTGGTAAGTTTTTCATTATATCGTTTTAACAATTTATATACATAATAAATCACTTGATGATGATATCATGATCATGGTTTATTTATGTTTATCAATTTTATCTAGGTCAAGCACCCTGGAGCACATGATATGGATCACCACAACCCAAATAATATGGTTTTCAAAGTGGACGAAGATGGAGGTGTGAATATCAAAGCTGAAGATAATGATCCCATGGAAGATGATGATCATGAGCCAGAAAACACAATTGAAGATGATGGTATAAATACATTGATCCATGACAAATTTAGTACTCGTGCAGGTGATCATGATGATGAAGATGACCTTGATTTTGTTCATGATTTCCCTCTACTTGAGAAGGCATCTGAGACCATTTACGAAGGCTTGTAGACAACTCTTCTCTCTAATGTATTGTTGTTGGTGAACTTGAAGGTTATGAATGGTTTATCCAACATAACAATCTCACGTATGTTAAGGTATGTCATATATGTCATAATAAATGGTGAATCATGTTGTACCATTAATATTCTTTATATTAACAAATTATACTTTTTTGTTGTAGATTGATAGGTGAGTTTTTGTTACCACCATCAAATATTCTACCTCGCTCATACCGGGAATTATCCGCCGTTATGAAAGATATTGGAATGGAGTATCAAGCAATAGATGTTTGTCCCAATGATAATACTATATATCACAAACAACATGAATTTCAAAATGAATGCCCTGAATGTCATATTAGTAGATATCAAACAGATCAAATAACAAAAAGGGTTCCTCACAAGGTTCTTCGCTATATTCCCATTATTCCACGTATGCAATGATTTTTCAAGTGCACTAGCTTGGCACAATTTATGGATTACCATGCACGCAATAGAAGTCGAGATGATATTATTCAAATGCATGCATATGGTTCAACATTTATGGACATAGAGAAAAAGTGGCCACACTTTAAAGAAGAACCTCGTAATCTTAGGCTTTCATTGGCAGCCGACGGTGTCAATCCATTTGGAGAGATGAGATCTGTTTACTCAGTGTGGCCTATTTTTGTTATCAACAATAACATTCCTCCATGAATGTCAATAAAGAGGGAGCACATGATGTTGGCAATGATTGTTCCAGTTATTTTATCATTTAAATATATTCATCTACATTTAGTTATAAATATTGCAGTAAAGTGGTCATAATAACTATGTAATGTTTTTGTTCATTCGATTAGGTACGTACCAAGTTAGATATATGAATGTATATATTGAGCCTCTTATCAACGAGTTGCTGGAGTTATGAAATGGTGTCACTATGTATGACGTCTCTAGACCAATTTAGGACAAAGACAATTTCAATTCCATGTGATGCTTCTATGGACAATACACAATGCCCCAGGGATAACACATTTTTGTGGTATGTTACAGTGTTTAAGTTGTGCATGAACATTATAATCTAAAAAATTAACATATTTAATCCAATTATACATTATCTTGTAGGTCTTCAAACATAGGGAAAATTTGCATGTCCAATTTCTGGTCCAAAGATGAAATCTCGTCATTCAAAAAGTTTAGGAAAGCAGGTGTTTGATGAGTATAGGCACTTTCTCCACAAAAATCATAAGTATCAAAATACTGAAAAAACATCTTTTCAATGGGAAATAAGAGAATACATCAAAGCCATGAAGAATGACACCTCACATGTGGAAGTTGGAATATAATAGAATTAATTGTCAAAGTAATGCCATTCCATCTAATGGTTTATGTCATAAAACATCTTTTCTATTTTGTTTTGTTTATTGATGATCGTGAAGGCATAAATGACCACCTTCCTAAGGGACTAAAAATTTATCCCTGACAATTTAGTAGGTTTCCCTACTACGAGCAGTTACAAATTGTGCATTTGTTTGATACTATGCATATTGGAAAGAATATAACAGAGGCATTATGGAAAATATTGGATGGAAGGCGTGACAAAGAAAAAAATGTCAAAATATGTAGTGACATTCAGGATTCCAATGGTGAAATGATAAATGCCATTCAATCAAATATCCATGGAGACCAAATTAATATAAGTGAGCTTCCTTGGTTATTAACAGGCCAACTAAGCAATGCTATAAAAGAAGTCATACAAAAATTTTGATTTCCCACAAGATTTGCTGCAAACATAAACAGTCTCATATCAAAGAAAAGTGAATTTGGGCCAAGGATGAAAATGCATGATTGGCATACTTTCATTAAGGTAATTCATGTTCTTGTGTTTTTACTATGTATTTAAGTACTATGCATGTACTTTTCATTGTATTATGTTAGAAAAAAAAATAGAAAATTTTATAATTATTGTAGTATGCTCTACCTCTATCTCTCCCAGACGACTTCAACAATAATGTCAAGCAATTCATATATGATCTTGGAAAATACATGAGGTAAGTAGTGATATTTGTTCAGTTCGTTGTATAGATATTATATTTTGCGATTTGTTTTACTTGTTATGTAATAATTTTTTTGTGTCTTGAACATCTTGTAGGTGGTTGTCATGTAAAGAAATGCATAAAGAAGATATAAAATATTGGAAGAGAAAAATTTCTCATATAATGTGTGAAATGCAAAAGTGTCTACCTCCATCTTTTTTCAATGCACAAGAACACTACCTCATACACCAAGTTGAGGAGATTGAATTGTGTGGACTTGTACACACTAGGTCAATGTGGATGGTTGAGAGGCACTTGAAATTTTTGAAGGCTTTGGTTTGACAAAGAGCACATCTTGAGGGTTCTACGGTGGAGGGATATATGGTATACTAGACTATGGTGTATATTTTTGAATATCTTCCTAAGTTTACAACAAAGATCCATGTGGATCACATTTGGGATCCCAACCCCATTAACAAATTCAAAGGGGAGTACTTGACAGGGAAAGGTAGATTGAGGAAAGTGAGAGGTAATTATAAGATGTTATTGTAGTTAATTAATACTTAATCTTCAAAATAAATTGGTTGCAAGACGTCTATTTATTTTTTGTACAGTTGGTCGAAAGTGGGATGCACTACATTTGTATATTACAAACAATCTTGATTGGATGATGGTATGGATTGAACATTGTCAACATTCTGATCGCACTTTAACATGGGAAGGTGTGGCTTCATTGGTTAAAGAAGCTCATCGTAATGGAGATTCCAATGTTACACAAAGGGAAATTGATTTAGCATATGGTTTAAGAGATAAATAGGTACGTATAAATTTATGAATCACCCATATGTTTATCAACTCACAATGCAATAAATTTTACATTTTTGACATATTGCAGGTCAAACACCACAACGCTATGTGCTGCAATGGTCATAAATTTCACATTAAAAAGTTGGATGACACGAAGAAACTTGTGATTTTGGCATCACTGTAGTCTTTGAGGTGACAAATATTTCATTGAGAAATGACATACATCCTCAACAGTCTCAAAATCGATGCTATGGCATTTTGGATGATATACTTGAGTGTGACTTTAATTCCTTCAAATTAGTTTTGTTCATCATCAAATGGTACAGGCTATGATTGAATAAAAATGATCCTGATAGAACTGTTATTGAACATGATAATGGTTTTACAATGGTTAATACAAGGTCATTTGAACCAGTTGGGGATGAGCCCTATGTTCTTCCAAGCCAATGTGAGCAGGTATTTTACTCAGAGGTTCCACATAAACCAGGTTGGTCATTTGTTGTTAGACACGATCCGAGAGGAAGGCCGATAAAGTATAATGTGATGGAAGAAGAAGATACCGAAGAGGTAGAAGATGAAGTAGATGATGATCATGATCGATAGTTTCTCGATGATGAAGAAGAAGAAGATGATGATGATGATGATGATGATGATGAATATGATGATGATGATGATGATGATGATGATGATGATGATGGTGATGATGGATGATGGTGATGGTGATGGTGATGGTGATGGTGATGGTGATGGTGATGGTGATGGTGATGGTGATTGTGATGGTGATGGTGATGGTGATGATGATGGTGATGGTGGTGATGACAATGGCGAAGATGGTGGTGGTGGTGGTGGTGGTGGTGGTGGTGATCATCATCATCATCATCATGATGTTCATGATGATGAATGAAATGTATGAGGTATGCGATTAGTATATTATTTATTTAATATTGATTTCTTGATAGAATTTTTTTTACATAATTAATTCATTATGTTTTGAATTCTAATGCCATTACATAATTAATTCATGATGCACCTTTTAATATGGAGATGGAGATAGGGAGAGTGACTATTTATGTGACATTTTTTAAACTTTGTGTTTATTTATGGAATTTGGATTGTTTATTAGCTATGTGATAGATGTTTATTTAAAATACATATGTGATAGATTACATGTTTATGATGATACATGTGACATTTTTTGAACTTTGTATTTATTTATAGAATGTGGATTGTTTATTGCCTATGTGATGGATGGTGATTTATGATACATATGTAATGGATTACATGTTTATGATGACACATATGTGATGCTAATTATGATGCTCAATTACATATGTGATGATACATCATGTGATGGTTATGATGCTTATGATACATATGTATTTATTGTTTATCAACTTACAAATGTAGGAATGCTTATGATGTTGAATTGATGGTGTTGATTTCATGTATATTCCCTGTGTGATGTTGTCACCCTTGGTGGGAATAGGTCATTGACTACAGACATTGTCCACCATTTAGTTGAGGATCCTGCATAGTCTACATAAAGTAAAGGTAAGGAATTAAAAAATTTACAATGATTTTCATGACAACATCTTATGTTGTTCATGTTGTGTACTATGTAATTTTTAGCTAACATAAGATAATTGAATTACATGTGCAAGAACCTGAACCCCTTTGATGAGGATCCTACATAGTCTCATGGATGGACAGGTATAACTAGTCAATACACCCTATAGAAATAGTTTATTTTTTTTAAATTACTTGGATAACAAACTTCCTTAGTTTTTCAAACCTCGACATTGGTAGAAAATCTAATACAATTATCAACACTTGAGGCCCCAGTTGGATTTATTCAAATTTTAATTCCAAAATCAACTTTAGGGCCAACTTCTTCTTCAACATTACCCTCATTTGGAAAATTTCTCTCTCATTACCAATTAACTCTCTCATTTGATGGAGTGTAGGTACCCCCAAATAGGTATTTGTAAAATGTGTCTTCCTTGAGTGATGGAAATGCATGAATGGAAAATGAAAGTGAGACATGTAGTAGGTCTACAATAGGGAGATGAACAAGAGGTCAAAAGATTAGAAGAAAATTCAATAAACACATGAAATTTTTCCTTGCTCAAGGGGGGTCATGTTCTTATGATGATGAGACCAAAGGCGACATTGAGGTGTCATTGAGGTACAAACCTCTACAGAAACAATGGGTGCCCAAGGAACTTCCTCCAATAATCACTAATTTTTGTGTTAATGATAGGATCTATCACATAGAACCTTCATCGTTACATGGTTTCGACCTATTTTCCATGGATGACATAAAGGTCTATTACAAAAAAGTTGTTGAATTGATGGAGCTTGTCAGACCTTGTTACAATTATAATAATTGGATGCAAATTATTTGATATAAAAAAAGTATGCGTAGGTATGCACTGTTAGCAAATTATATACAATAGAAAGATAATGATCAAAGTAAATGAGTGGCTATATACATTGATGGTCGACCAAAAGCAATAGGGAATATTGTAGGTTTTATAAATAATACGTGACCTGGGTCAACTAATAAACAACCCAATTGCATATTTGAGGCATGCGAGGGAAATCATGTATTCGTATGTACGATAAAATCAATAAGTGCAGGCGAAGAGCTTCTAATCAGTTATAGTTTGAATTGTATAGATACAAACAAAGTTAATATCATGGGGGTGGTACATACTATATACCATTTAAATTAACCAACCTCCAATTAATGAATCCAATATACCATTTTATTATGAAGATTTTTTGCTAAGTCTATTGGTTTAATTACGATAACATTTTTTATATTTTTTCTTTGTCACAGAGCGAAATGGATCCATCACATATCACAAACAGGGATGCAGGTCACAACACTTCTACCGAGCAGGTAAACCTCATTGTAATTGTACAAATTAGATAGAAGCAAATTGTTACATTATTAGGTTCTTTTTTTGAGTGATTTAGACTAATTTAGTAATTGTTAATGATATTCTTGACACAGACAGATATTCAGGGAAAGGGAAAGGGAGTTGTAGTACCTGAGCACCTCTCTAGGGATGTGGACTCGACATGATTAAGCGATGATGACCCTAAAAATTCCACACACCCTATGGAATTCATAAAAAAGCCACTTAGAAAAATTAGTAAAAAGATTGTTACTTTGGCAGCCATGAATCCTATGACTAATGAGATACGAGAGAGGGTGCAAGTATTGATTCAGATAGTAGAAAACTTGCAAGTAAGTAGTAATGAAAGCTTTAATTATAACAAAAGTTCAATAATGGTTTATATTTTATTCTCTTTTATGTCATTAACTAAAATATGTATGTGTTGTGAAAGTGGTGGCGATAATCAGGGTGTTGCAGGTACTTCAGGAGATGATGATTTTCTTGGATTATCACTTGCTTGGCTTATCACTTTGAGTACCCAAAACACATCATACTTGATACTGTCAATGTTCATAATAAAGGTTCATCCTTGTTTAGAATTCTTGCACTTTTCATCTATTGATTTTTTTATATATTTAATGTATTATTCTTCAAGTGTTGTCAATGTTCTTGTGCAAATACCACCACCACCTCATCAAAGGTTATCCGTCCTTGTATTGCTGACTGCAATGTCGGCAACATGTCATATTGGCTTGTCCACTGTTGGTAGATCCCTCTTTTTCTCTATCTTCTGTTATGTGTTTATTTCCCTTCAAGCATTCTTTCTTGGGGGCATTTCATAGTGGATTCATTTTCTGCAGGAGGAGATGCACATGAGGATGCACCAGAGGTGACTACTACTGATAACATACCATCATTTCTTGGATCTTATCGTATTTCTAGTACGGGAACATTGCAGGCCACATTGGTGGTGAGCGACAAAGAAATGATTCCCTTAAGGATACAAAAGGTTCCAAGTACTTTAAAATTATTGTTATATACAGTCTAATTATAATTTACTTTATGATTACTCATTTTGGACTAATGATCCCATGAATTTTTTTTGCAGGAAATTATATTTTCTATAAACATCTTAGTGACATTGCATTGCAGATATTTGGGCCCACCATACATAAAAGGTGGTACATCATATGTGAACTAACCCTAATCCACTATTTTGATTTCATATCATGGCTAGAATAGTTTTCCTTTGATCCATTTCTTGAACTATAATAAATATAGCTTTAGTTCATTTCTGAATCTAACAAGTTTGTTTTTTCTTTAAAAGGTGGAATGACCAAGAAAAAAGGTTAAAAGATGAATTGACAAACCAAATGGTTGAGTGGTTTGGAAATGACACCTTTGACAAAACCAAGCTCCTTGAAAAAGATAGCACATATCTAAAGTATGTGAGGGACCAATACAGGACCTATTTAGAGAGGAACCTAAAGTACAAGCGTCCCCACATGATTCTAGAGAGGGAGTGGAAGGATAAGATTTTGGATGCCAAGGAGAGAATTGAAAGGTAAAAAGGAAATACACCACTAGATGCCAGAAGAAGGTACGAGATACTATTAAGAATATAATTTGTACTAATTAATTACTCTTTATATTTATATAATCTAACATATTTCAAAATTTTTATAGACTGGGTGACATGTCAAAGGAAACCAAGGCAAGACAAGACAAGCACGGGAAACACAAACTCGGCTCTGGTGGTTATATGAAACTTGTTGCACGAATTGTAGGTATCTCATGTAAATGAAATATTGCATCAAAATATTAATAAATTGCAAACGATTATTTTTTTTATCAAACAATGCAAGCAAAATTCACGATACCAAGCAAAAATGTAGGGCTCTGAATTAATAAAGCACCCACAAAAGATGACAAGATAATTTCCTACTAGCAAGGATATACAGTCGTGGTTGATCGGCTATGAGAATTGAGTGGGCATACATAATATTTGAGTGCATTTGTCATACAGGTAAATATGCTAAATGGAAATCGTTTCAAATTGAATACTTTACCAATAATCTAATTGATGTTGAGTTCCAACATAAAGTGAGTATATTTATTTTAAATAAGCAAGCAATGATAACAATGTGCATGACATTGGAATGCAGCCTGCTAATCGTGAAACACCACCTGCACATGAAGGTTCAGATGTGCATCCCAGTAGTGGAGGTATTCATTTGCTATTCAAATTTATTTATGTAGTTATTAATACAATTAAACATCTTAATATTTTATTAGAGTAGTACTTAATGTAACCTTTTTTGTTAATATTTTAGAGCATGTAGTTTGTGGTGACCAAGTGGAGCATGATTTGGGTACACAACATCAGGAACGTGATGTTCCCCACTCAGGTAAAGAGGACCATTGTTATTCCTTTAAGCAAATATAATTGCAATTGATGTTCAGCATTAATGTAACCTTTAGTATTTCAACTCCAGATGATCTAGAGGGTGTTCAACATGTTGAGGTTGAGGCTAGAGAAAATGATGTGGCCCCATCAGGTAAAGAGCACAATAGTTATGTTCTCTAAATTAATGAAATACTTGTAACAATAATAAAAAAATGTTTTGAATTCAACCCATTTCTTTGTTATTGTAGAGGACCCCCCTTTGCTTTAGTGTCCTCGTCCTTAGTATAGGACTAGGCATACACTGAGATCACGAGTAGAGGGAAGAACAAATACAGAGGGGGGAAATGATGAAGAATCCGATGTTCCACATAGTCTTTTCATAGCTTCAAAGAAAAAAAGAAGAAGAAATGATTGTAATCTACCTTATTTGATAATGACTGACTTTTATGTGTTAATGAATGTAATTATGTGCTAATTAATGGTTATGAATGATATGTGTTAATTAATATTGATGAATGTTGTGTGTTAATTAATGTTTATCAATGTTATATGTTAATGAACATTATGTGACATTAATGAATGAATGTTATATTTTATTAATGGTAGAAAGAAAGAATGAATGAATGTTATAAGATGTTAACAGGGAATTTAGAGTGATGTTAGGGGGGGAGGGGCCAAATGAGATTCCACCTTCATGTGGTTGGCCCTGTTAAGTAGAGAATATTAAACTATTCTCGAAACCAAGAAAAGCTCAACAAGATAACACACTTTTCAATATTTCTTTATGTTGCACAGTTAATCTTATTGAATAATGTATATTGAATCTTAATTGCAAGGACCAACAAAGCCAACATGAACAACAACACCACAAGTTGTTGGGTATAATAAACTCCCATATTGTCTTGTATGTACACTAACAATATGAGTTGCTTCTAGTGTTGATATCCATGGCGGGACTACAGAAGTTATGAATATGCCTCATCCTTGTAAGTTTTTTTATTACTTGTCATTTTATTTAGCATTTTGTTACTTCATGAATGAGATTTTTTCAGATGTCTATTCCATGAATACCTCTCTATTTTATGCTTCATGATCGATGTGTCTTCAGCATGTCCACTCCATGAGAACCTTTCTCATATATGCTTGTACCTTATGTGTATTTATGTATTACTTCATGGTTTACATGTATGATTCATGTCTTGCATGTATTCATATGTATGGTTTGTGCTTTACATATCTCCTTCATGCCTTATGAGCATTACTTCATGCCTTATAGTCTTCTCAAAATATTGCAAAATAATTCAATAAGAAAAAGAGTAGTAGAGGCTACATACCAAAATAAATTAGATCTCCCTCTTTATTTCTTCCCTTTGTTCCCTATTTTCTTCCTCCCTTCTTTATCACTTCCCTTTTTCTTTATTTTTCCTTGATATAACTAACATTTTGTCCTTAATGTTCTTCATGAATCCAAAGACTCCTTTACACTTCCCACTTTATATCCATGGAAACTACCTCCATAACTTCACTTAGTGTGAAGTAATTATTCTCCTCTACCATGGCCTTCATATATCTTTCATATATTCTTTCATATATTACCATCCATATATATATCGACTTCACTCTAAGACTTTGAATCTACCTCTTCTACCTTATTATGTGACAACAAAATGTGAGGATTTAAGAGAAGCTTCAAATCATAATAGCCCTTAGCATTGGTTCAGAAAGAGTCTCATATTATGCCTCCTAGATTGAATGACTCTGATCCTCATCACACTATTTAGCTTTGTCCTCCTCACTAGATTGTTTGCACTCGTGATGATAGAATTTTGAAGATTATATTTCAACAATTTTTCTTTTTTTTTTTCTCACTTCTGATTCAACTCTTTATATGTCCTAAAATTGAATGAGCCTAATAGCTTCTACTCTTGTTGATAGTTTGGTGGCTCTAAACAATGGCTCCTTCGAAGAAACACGATCCCTATAATTTTGGCCTTCCTTGTAATTTTGGCCTTCCATGATGTGAAAAAGAGGTTATGTTATGAATACTGGTCCAGATGATTTAGTTTTCTTATTATGTTGAGTATGAGTAAATTTGGGCTTCCTTGGATATGGTCACTATTTTGTACTAACTATTTTCATTTAGTGTGATTTGAGCATGGACTTCAAGTAATCATGAGGGTGGAAACAATATTCAAGTGTTAGGGGGTATGTAGCCTTGACCAAGGGATGAAAGTATCGAGAAAGTACAAGTGATTCATGTGTAGATAAATGTATCATTCACTTATTAATTCCTAGTAACATTCTCAAATAAACAAGCAAAGAGGTATGTTCAGTGCATATATACATTTTATGTTGCCATGATATAAGTAAGATATCAAACATGTAACTTAGATTGATTTGCAATTTCATTCATAAATATTAGATCTTCCTTGTGGATTTTTGAATGCATAATGTCTCGTTGATTTCAATATATTTATTGCAAGTACTCTTTTCAGCATGAAACTCCACTCATTGAGGTCTCTTACTAAATGCAAGTCAATTATCCTATCAATGATGATACGTTTTGCATGCATTTTATGGGGAAATCTTATTAATAGCTATGGTTGGGTTGTTAATTGTTTTGTGAAAATATATACAAGTAGATTGAGACATTAGAGTTATAAACACCATAAATTGTGTTTGAGATCATTGTCCTAATTGTAACAGTCAACCACCATTGGCCCAAGGCCACACCAACACCGTTGTGACACCAAGGTTTGTGCATACTGGTGTAAGGGCTACTCATAGGACATTTTATTACCATTACATATACACATCTAGTGGGGTTTCCAAACACAACTTGTTTGAGTAGGTAGTATCACTAGTAAACTTGTGATTGTCACAATTGGTACCCTTAGGACTCTCATTAATATTTGGTCTATGGCACTCTTTTATGGCTTCTAAATGCTTCTATGGGGTGTGCATGGTCCCACACATCTCTTCCAACATTCCATCCAAGGCACTTCACTCTCACCTATCTTATATTCCACTTTCTCTATGATGTTATCCTAGATGTCTGATACATGCTGTTAGCATTGCTTTGATAACTTCAAATTCATATCTAAGCTTGTCCTAAGGTAACATGTTCATAGTCAATCAATAAGATTTCTCTATGTGATTTCAACTAAGATATTGATCTATATAATTAATTTTGTGATTGATTTGAGGGATACATCCATTGTCAAACCTTAAGAAAATTTTGTTCCATATCCTAGATTTATTTTGTTTTAATTCTCAGTGAGTAATTTTCAATAGTAATAAAGTGGTATATATCCTTATATTTCAATGACAAAAGATCAGTTATTTGAATAAATACGTATAAACATAAAACTTATTTTTCAAATATTATCTATTACAATTAAATATATATAACGGTACCATATTATACATATCCCCATTTATATAATGAACAATAAGGACTTCTTTATAGTATTATATATTCATTATAGCTGATAATGCTTACCAAAAACAAGAAAGATAAGAGTTTATATGTTGAACTGTTCTTAAATAGATATGGTTGTAAATTTCTTTGATATATTATGTATAACAAATTGCTATAATCAATTTTTTGTGCTATACACTTGGATCCAATACTCATGATTTTGGATTTTAGATAGCATGCCTCGCTAGATTACTTTGGACTATAGGTGTAGATTCATTGTGGTTTATGATAAAAAAATTCAAACAATTATACATAGTTTATGGGTAACTTCACTTAAGAAACTCATGTCTCATCTCAATTATGTTCAATTACATTGACAATTTGAAGATTTGGTCAAGTTTGATGTAGGAACTAAAATTCCTTCTTTGTTTTTCAATTGAATTGATTTTAGTTTGTTGCAAATGAATTGTTGAGTGAATTAAAGTATTCTTCCAATTTAAATCTCTACATATGGATGATTATATGATTTTTATGAACCAAATTTGGAAATTACGAGTATATATGAGGTTATGTTGTTCAATTCTATTTGGGATGTTGAAATGACAAATCAAGGGAGTATTTTATTTTTGAGTTGATTAGAATCAAAAGAATAATCTTGCATTTTCATTTTATGCACTTTGAAATTTCAAGGTTTTTGAGGTCCATCAGTTAAGGGTGTTTGTCTTGGTCCCATAGACTATTTAGTCTTGTGGACGTCATTAAAATCCTTCATTCATTCATTCAGCAATCGTAATTGGCCTCATGACTACTTTTTGGTCCAAACTTGGGAATTATTGAAAAGTGGTATTTGATGATTTTGAGATGATATTCTATTATGGAATCATGATAACATATATGTGAATTTTGATAAGGGATCAATTGGGATCCATTCTCTTGGTGTTGTGCCCAATTGAGTATGTCTTGCTTATGTATAAAAATGATATTTTTCAATTGAGACAATTTGATGTATTTGAGATATCTTGGATTTAGATATGGCATGAGCTTAGTCCTAGAGTGAGTCTAGGGAGTGGCTCCCATTCGTGTCCCTCATCTAAAAGTGGTACACTTGGCATTCGTGTTTGGGGAGTTTTTCTATGAAGTGATAACATAACAATAGACTTGGGTTAAAACAAATAACAAGATAATTGGTTCCTTGGGCATGCCTTGAGCACTATCACAACACCAAGGGTGTTTTGGGAAGGCATGCTCGCACATGAGGCATTGGGACTTGTTTGAAGAGGCATGCCCACTCATACAAGGATTATGTGATCGTTGTTCTCGTTCACATGAGAGAATTCTTGGTTCCATATGGTTCATCCCCATATAGCACATACAATGAAAGGCATGTCTGCACATGGAGCATTGGGACTTGTGCAAAGAGACATACTCACTCATGTAGCATAGGGATTGTGTGATCATCATTTTCGTCTGTATGAGAGAATGCTTGGTTCCATATGGTGCGTCCCCATGAGCACATACAATGAAAGGTAAGCCCACACATGGAGCTTTGGGACTTGTGCGAAGAGACATGCCCACTCATGTAGCATAGGGATTGTGTGATCATTGTTCTCATCTGTATGAGAGAATGCTTGGTTCCATATGGTACATTCCCATGAGCACATATGATGAAAGGCATGCTCACACATGTAGTGTTGGGACTTGTCGGAAGAGACATGTCTTCTCATGTAGCACAAGGATTGCACGATCGTCCTTCTCATCCATATGAGGGAATGCTTGGTTCCATATGGCATGTCCCCATGAGCACATACAATGAAACTTCCTCCACTGCACTCTAGAATCAAACGCCTTGTGTAGTTTTAAAGTAGTGACCCTATGTGGATTCATGACTTGATATCATCCTTCTCTATTGATGTTGCACTGTATTGTTCCATTACTTGTGTCATGTATGCATCATGTATGGTGTATGTGAGCCTATCATCCCCCTTGTATACTTTGATTGAATATTTGGTGTTAGGCCCAATATGGAAAGCTAATGTACTAAGAGGGGAGGGGTGAATCAGTACTTCAAAACTTTTCTTCAACAATAATTTTACTATTATGCATAAACCGAATAGTGCAGTAACATAATATAAAGCTAAAACAAATAGATAACAATCATACATGATTCACTCCATAACACATATATTTTGGTTACGCTGAAACTCTTGGTTAGAGAGAAAAACTGTGGTGGGGATGGTACCCACAACTTCACTACTACAATAATAAAGGTTTCTTGGTTAGAGCTACATGTTTAGCTATTTCTGATAGCTTACCCTGTTAGGAGTATCAGGATATGTTAGATCTACCTTGCTAAAGGATTTTACAACACTTAAACTAAATGTTGCACCTGGTTAAAGGCTTTACAATTTATAGACTTGATTAGAGTCTTTTACCCTGTTAAAGGTTTCTCTTACAACTTCTAAATATTACAATAAAATCATTACAAATATCTACAACTTTACATCTAGAATGTTATAGCAGATTCTATGTGCTCAGAATAAGATTACCTTGCTTATAGCATACCTCGATAACCCATATAGTAACTCGGTAAACCCTTCTATTTACTCTGTTCTTTGACTGTTCTCTAAAATCCTTCTCGATGACCTCTGTGTCTCTCTAACAGTCATAACACTTAGTTCTTTCACATGTCTTGCTTTGTATATTTCTAAATCTTCCTTTCTATCATTCTACATGTATATTTATGATCTTAATCCATGTTGTATAAATAGATCTCTTATGTCGGTGATCCATTCATTGCTTCGATCTTACAAACATGTTTTATCAAATGAATAACCATGCAAAATATTTCATTGGTTAGATGACTTCAAAATCATACACAATCTTTAAGTGCAATTTCCAATGTGATAACTGTTAGATGTTCCTCGATCTTGTAACACATTTTCATATGTATGTCCAGGTTCAATGAATCTGGTAACACGTTTCACTCGATGTATAACAACTTGGTGTGTCATCTTTGTTGCTCGGTAGACATGGAATGATACTCGATAGACAACTTGGTGTATACTGCGCTCTGAGACTACTTCTTCTATAACCGACTAGATTGTGCATACTGACTGAATATCTCGGTAGAGATAACCAACTAGAGTATATAGAATAACTTTGAACATAAAACTAATGGAAACTTGATAAGTAGTAACAATATCCCCTTTTGACATTAGTTGGGATGTTTGACAAAAACTACTTTCAAAGTTATAACTCAAAAATCTATATACTTGCAAAATTTGACTATACTGACAGTATATACAATAGTCAATGAAATAGTAAATCCAGATATACTCCCCTTATCGATATACTGTACAAAACTCTGATTTTGCATGCTTGGTGATCAATGTTCTGTGTACAGCACTTGTTCTTTGCTTACTATTATGTTCACTGCACGGTACACTGCTCTTGGATACTCTACTTGCTCTGCTTGGTATACTATCCCTGTATACTATACTCCTTTTGTTTGATATTATACTTTGATGCTTTGAATACTATATCACTCCTCTATCACTCAACTAATACTATATCACTCCCCCTTTTTGAAAAACATCAAGACTTAGTTACCATTTGGTGGAGGCAACTGGTCAAAAATGGATTTGTACTTGGTCCGTGCTTCGGTGAGAGGGATAAAGAGGAAATCCTTTACACTATCCATTAAAGAATTTTGTGCTTGAATATCAACCAATAATGATATTAAGCCATCTAGAGTGCTTCCCTCTTGTGTAGTAGATAAGGAGGTGGCTCGATTGATCTGTTCTTGGACGGATGAAAGATGAGGAAGGAACAATGTCTAAAGTGTCATTATGTCCATCCTGATCTTGTGTTCTTCATTTCTTAGGTCCAATTGTTGAGCCATGAGCTGTTGTAACTTTGTATAAAAATTCTGAACTAAATTTGGCTCTGTGGTCAACTTATTTGAGAGATCGATGATCTCTTTCTCAATTGCTTCTGTTTTAATTGTGTAGAGTTGTGACCTTCGGTGCCTTAATCCATATCCTGAGGGGTTTTAGTTGAGATAGGTTGTTTGACCGGTGGATAAAGCTAAACTTGTTCCAAGACTGATTAACTAGATACAAGTTTTGCATAAGCATTGCCTTGTATCATTTCCTATTTCGGTGCCTCTGTATCCATGATATCTTCCTATTTGAATGGTGTCAGCAGGGTCTTGCTTGGTAACATCAGGATCTTGCTCGGTGACATCAACAATTTCAACTGTAGCTTGCTTACCGGCATCCTTGATTTTAAATATTTCCTGCCACTTTGCTTTTGTCTCATTTTCCACTTCAATATACAGCCCATTCATCAATTTTAAGGCTCTTTGTTTGACAAGAAACTTTGAGTTGTAGGTTGTCAAATGTTCTTTTATTTCAGCTACTGACATGTCAAGAAAGAGATGTACCAGACTTCTTTCTCTGATCTATTTCTCTGAGTCCATTGCATACTTCCACCTATTATCAATATGTAAATATAGTTCATTTGGAAGTGACTTAGATAGTTCCAATGGAGCTAACCAGAATTTTAGAAGTGTGCAGATGACAGCTTCTTCAATTTGTCTCTTTTCATCATTATTTCTGGTTTCATACTTAACATATCTAAATCCTCCAAATCCACCATATTCTTTCAGATTAGCATAGAAGTTTTCAACACTATGTACATTTACCTTCTTGCTCTTGACAATCTGAAATTTTCTTGCATCCTCAAATTCGGTGGCACTAGACTCTTTTGCCAAAATGAGTCTCTGAGTAGATTTCTTGTAGGTCTTTGTTACCTTGGGAACAATAACACTCTTTTCTTTCTTACTCAGTGAAGCTGCAGATGCTCTAGTGTTAGGTTGCTTTACTGGAGGAGTCGGTGAGGCCTTTAATGAATCCAATTTCTTTCTTTTCAACACTTTACCCTTAGGCAATTTGGTGCTCAATGTTATAGCTGCCTCTTGGGCTTCAGATTCTTCTTCGGTAATAGCTATAGTTCCTTTGACAGGTGTGGAGGAAGAATCTTCTCTGAATTTCTCTGATAATTCCTTTATCATCTTTTTTGCCTTTCTTGTAGCTTTGGGTACTACAATGCTCATCTTTACTTTTTCCATCACCTCTTCATAGGTTTCATACCTCAACTCGGTAGCATGCCTCGGTAATGTGAGAAATGCATCAATTTGCTGTTGTGTGATGTCAAAATCAATCTCGTAACCCATAGGTGACAAAGATTGAGTTCTCGGTTCCACAACATTCACATAACAGTAATCAGTGTCTACTTCAAAACATATGTCATTTTTGTATTTCTCCACTAGCTGGGGTGGAATTCTATACCTGTTATGCATTTTCTCTTGAAACTTACTAAATTAATCATCCATAATATCATTGAAATTATCTCCTAGCTTCTTAATGAAGTCATTAATCTTATGGGTGATTGGTCGGTATAGTTCCCAAACAACTTTACCAACTGATGGAAAGAATTTTTCAAAATAGAAAAACATGCATACAAGTAGTGATCCAAACTTTAGTGTATTAGCCAAGTTGTTCTTCTTCGGCTTCCTGATGGTGTTCAGATTCTCAAATAGTTTTTTTAGCAACACCTCACATAGATCAATTTTCATTCCCTTTTTCACAATTTTTTATGCTAGGTCTACTGCTGCACAGGGTACATTGTTTTCCCTTGCTGATTGGAAGAAACAATAACCTATTACTCTAATGGAAAATTTTAGTTCTTCATCAGTGACATTGTTCAATTTTAGTCCTCTGCAATCAGATTCCACTCCAGTTAGACTCATCAATTCCTTCTGTGATATCATCTTTTGGGCTCGAGCATGATCATAAATGGGGTAACCGGTAATCAAATGAATGATTTCCTTGGTAATCTTAAATGGTTGCTCTTCTAGCCACATGAAATCATCATGAACTCTGCTCAGAACAAACTTGACCAATTGGGGTTTGAACACACGGGGATAGGTTAGGGCTTCAGTTAATCCCTTGATCTTAATGTGCTCATACTTGCTATTTAATTTACCATCTGTGCACAATTCATCATATGTGTCTTTGATTTCAACATGACCGAGTTCTTCAACACAACATTTGGTGAAGAATCTCACATCCTCTACTAATAACACTCTATTCGGGATGAGTGAGAATGCGGTTTTGTCATCCGATTCAAATGCAACTTTGGGAGTTAGAGAGTATTTTAGTGAGGGTTTTTCTACATTCTTAACAACGATGGGATCTGGGATCTTAGATGCCATTGTAGATTTCTGATAAAAGCTAACAAAGGATCCATTTCAGGATTTTCAAATGGTAGATGCTTTATACTTAGCAGATAATAGCAACTTGATAAGATCGGTAAACTAGCTTAATAATGCATTAAGATTGATGTAAATACCTTGAATTTGCTTTGTAGGAGGTTTGATCACCTTAGCTTCACTTTGCTTTGCTCTCTTGAAAACTTGGTAAGTAAAAATGACCACGAAAATGCTTTAAGTGCACAATATACCTTATCAGGCTCTATACAGGTTAGGTCAAAAACATTAAATGCACTCAATTCCACTTAACTTTCTTTCCTTTTTCTGCTTTAACCGAGTAACCAAACTTCTTTCATTTACCGACTTGGCAGGTTTCCTGTATAGTGCTCCAAAAGAGTTTGATAGAATTTCAAACTTACTAATACATCTTAATTATGTTGATTTTGAATTAAGTACATAATAAAGTAGGAACTGTTAAGATTTAACCTTGAGAGAATGCAGTCCCTTCATACCTTTACCGATTAATTTGGAATAGGTGCACCTAACTCGGTAGGTAAGGTGCATTCTTCATTTGACACAATTTCCTTCTTTTTCCAAATCATCTCTAATTTATCTTTTATTTCTTCAGTGTCTTTTCTAGGTTGATCTCTGCAATCTCCAGCCAAGTGTCCAACTTTGTGACAATGAAAACATGCCATACCAGGATTTCTCCATGATCTTCGGTTGTTCATTCCAAACCTTATAAAATAGTTGGCACTTATATGTCCATATCTTCCACAACATTCACACCATATCCTTATATTGTAATCCCATGGTACTACAGAATACTATCGGTATGGATTTGTGTGAGCTCGGTAACCTCTAGCATTTTCTCAGTGTGTAGACCACATATAGTTCTTTTGCTTAAGCCAACACTTCTCGGTACTATGTCCATATCTATTGCAGTTTTTACAAAACCCTTTGAATTTTGCCTTCTGATAATTGTTAATAGACTTTTTCCTACATTGATTAGATGTGTGACCATATTTATTGCAATTGTAACAATAACGTTTGGACTTAGTGACATTCGGTTGCTTACCTTTTCTGATTTGGAACATGTTGGCAATTTGACCTTGATTTCCACAGTAGTTGCAAATAGGCTTCTTTCCTTTGATGTTCTTCTTGTTTCCAGCTTGCTTTGATGATTCTCCTCTCTCGATAGTATGAATTCCCTTCTCGGTAGAGTCTTTTCCTTTGTAACCGAGTCCTACATCTTTGCTGGGTCTTCTTGTATTTAGTTGCTCATCCAACATCTTTGATGCTTCATAACTCTTCTTCAGTGTTTCTTTGGATTTCTTCTCTATTTCAAGTTCATCGGTCAACCTTAATACTTCAAGTTTCAATGCTTGATTCTTATCATCTTTAGATTTGCTTCATGATGTGCATAACCTAGTTGATCTGACAGGTTTTGTTGAATTCCAATCATCCTTGTGATTTCATCATTCTTATCAGATACTAAGACTTCAAGTTTTTGTTTCTCTCTTTCTAGATCTCTTACTTTATCCTCAACTGTCCTTAATGCATCAAGATTTTCAGTCATCTATGTGCTGAAATGTTCATGTTCTCTTTTCATTGCTTTTAGTTGATCAGCCAGTGCTTTGTTCTTTTCTTTCAATACTCCAATCATTTCTTCAGTCTCTTCAGATATACTGTTCTTAGATGATGTCTCAATTTGTTCCACTAACTCTTGAGAGTCCTGCAAATCATCAGAGAATCTTCTTCTCACTTTCAGAGATTTTTGCATGTCCGCAATCACTTGATTAGCATGATCCAGCTCTTCTTGTAGATACACAATCCTCCAAGATTGTTTATAGCCTTCCATTGATAAGATCTTTCTCTTTAGGCAGTTAAACCCTTTTCCAAGATTGAAGCTCTGATACCAATTGTTAGGCCCAATATGGAAAGCTAATGTACTAAGAGGGGAGGGGTGAATCAGTACTTCAAAACTTTTCTTCAACAATAATTTTACTGTTATGCATAAACTGAATAGTGTAGTAACATAATATAAAGCTAAAATAAATAGATAACAATCATACATGATTCACTCCATAACACATGTATTTTGGTTATGCAGAAACTCTTGGTTAGAGAGAAAAACTGTGGTGGGGATGGCACCCACAACTTCACTACTGCAATAATAAAGGTTGCTCGGTTAGAGCTACATGTTTAGCTATTTCTGATAGCTTACCCTATTAGGAGTATCAAGATCTATTGTTGGTATTTTGGTATGGTTTTGTCATTGATGTCAACACCTACTGAAAACTAGCACTTTGGAGATCCAACAACATTCACTGGCAAGCAAGTAACTATTGCACAGTTACCAGTATATGGTTCACTGGTAGGATATAATGTTCACCAGTACCTGGAATGATATGCAAGACACTTGGTAATGTCAAAGACATCATATGGACACTTTGTTCTAAAGAATTAATCATTGATATACTCATATTTGCATATTTGCTTTTACTGGCAAATAGGTCTAGGGTTATCTAGGGTTACACTGGCAAGTTTATCTTTTCTAGATCAGAATGGCACGCTATGGAGATGATTTATTATTGTTGTAAATGCATTAAGCCAACATGTTTAATCAGTTATTGCATCAGATATTATATTGTATGTAAAATATTTTTATTGTAATATCTTGTAGAGCCGACCTACTAAAATTGGTCTTAGGGTATGGTATAAATGTAAGATCTTATTTTTAAGATCAAATGTGGAATGCGAAAAAGAATTGTGTAAAGGTATATGCAAGATTAAGTAGAGGTATACATGAAGACATCCTTTGAAGGTGAAGCTAGGTTTTTGTAGAAGCATATCAGCATTACACCGGTACTGAATCCAGCATATGAAGATGATATTTTGTGCAGTACATTCTTATTGGATTTAACCATCCAACTGTAGTCAATGTGACTCCCATCTTGTGATTGAGCAGTGAGCTCTAGGCTGTTGGCCTTTCTACATGTGCAGACCCCATTTATGTACACTTACTATCTGTAGTAGTATCATTTGATTGTGGGTAAGGTTTCCCACCGTGGTTTTTCCCCTTACAGGGTTTCCACGTACAAATATCGGTGTTATGTGATGTGGATGACTTTATGTTTATGTTTCATGCAGTAATCCTTACCGGTATAGCAATTCACTGTTAACATTGTCTACTGACATACTCAACTAGTTTACTAGTATTAAGCATTAAGTTGGTTAATTGGTTTTTGGTTTGAATTTATTTGACAATTGATTCCCCCCCCCTCTCAGTTGTCTCTGGGACCTAACAGTTAGATCTACCTTGCTAAAGGATTTTACAACACTTAAACTAAATGTTGCACCTGGTTAAAGGCTTTACAATTTATAGACTTGATCGGAGCCTTTTACCCTGTTAAAGGTTTCTCTTACAACTTCTAGATATTACAATAAAATCATTACAAATATCTACAACTTTACATCTGGAATGTTATAGCAGATTCTATGTGCTCAGAATAAGATTACCTTACTTATAGCATACCTCAGCAACCCATATAGTAACTTGCCAAACCCTTTTGTTTATTCTATTCTTTGACTGTTCTCTAAAATCCTTCTCGGTGACCTCTGTGTCTCTATTACAATCATAACACTTAGTACTTTCACATGTCTTGCTTTGTATATTTCTAAATCTTCCTTTTTGTCATGCTACATGTATATTTCTAATCTTAATCCATGTTGTATAAATAGCTCTCTTATGTCGGTGATCCATTCATTGCTTCGATCTTACAAACATGTTTTATCAAATGAATAACCATGCAAAATATTTCATTGGTTAGATGAGCTCAAAATCATCACAATCTTTAAGTGCAATTTCCAATGTGATAATGGTTAGATGTTCCTCGATCTTGTAACACGTTTTCATATGTATGTCCAGGTTCAATGAATCTGGTAACACATTTCGCTCAGTGTATACTACACTCTGAGACTACTTCTTCTATAACCATCTAGACTGTGCATACCGACTGAATATCTCGATAGAGATAACTGACTACAGTATATAGAATAACTTTGAACATAAAACTAATGGCAACTTGATAAGTAGTAACATTTGGAACTATCTCCACAAGCACGATGGGGTGGACCTAAGGGTTCCACGTGGTCAGGTGGCATTGAAAACCACCATTGGGGACCAATGGACTCAATTCGTGATCACCTTGGAGAGCACTTCCACCTCCCTCAACACATGCTATTTCTCTTTCATCTATTCTTGCAAGTTGTAATTCAAATATATATTGAAATAAGCATTGTAATCATTGATGATATGTATATTAAACACTCCAAGTGGAGATTGATGTAATTGAACATAATTTATATGGTTTATGCTAACTTCACTTAAGTATATTATGGGCCCATAACCCATAGGTCCCAAGATCAATTTCATAACTAGAAAATAAGATATCTAAATGAGTTGAAAATTTTTAGGAGTAAACATGTGGGCATGTTGAACTATACAAGGGGAGAGATGACCTTTAAAATTTTATTTTTTTATACCAAAATTTAAATTCAAATACCCTAGTTACTTAAACAAAAGAAAGGTTGGAACTATTTTATATCAAGTATTTTGTGGGTGGTCATAATGCATTTCTATTTTCTTTTAAGATGCTAGTAACATTATTTTTAGTACTATATTTACCTATTGTACTTTTCTATTGGACTTGATCAACCCAATAACCTTGTACATGTGATTTATTTTATTAAAGAGGATATTCATGTAGTCCGGAATGCATGATTATCATCTTTGAATATATGTTGAATATATAATAATGAGTGACTACTTAGTATGAGATATATACATGCCATTCAATAGGTATATGTCATGTATTGACATAGGATGACACTTTATATGAGATTATCAATTTGGGATATACTGATAAGAAATATGTGTATATATAGTAAATAAATTCATTTCATGTATATATATAGTAGATAAGCTTTGGCAGCTCCCAAGAACAACTAACTTAGATAAGTTAGATAAAGTCATTTCATCTCCCTAATTGGCTTTAAAGGCTCTTGTATTTGGGTTAGCTAATTCCCTATTAGCACCAATTTTAATAGGTTTACCAGTACTCAGTGGTTCATATAGTCCTCTTAGGAGTTGGACCATCTCAACCATGGTGCGCCTGATCATATTAGCTTGAAACCAGTGCGCCTCATATTAGTTTGAAAACTATAGCCCCTATTGGTAGCTGATGGGGATAGAATATCATTCGCTGTACATATCGATGAGGTGTGCTTTACGTCTAGATAATAATTTATTTTTTTTTAAATATATTTTCATCAGAATTACAATAGAGACTAAACTTTCCACCGATGATAGAATCATTGGACCAACAACATTCTCGTCGGTGCAAAGTTTTAGGAATTCATCGAAATTCTGACTCAAACTACACAAACATCCGACGAGGATGTTGTATGTTTGATGATACTTCCTTGTCAGACGGTCGATGCATATTACTGGACCAACAACAAAACCGTCGGACCAACAACATTCTCGTCGGTACAAAGTTTCAGACTTTCGTCGACATTATGACGCAATCTAAACAAACATCTCACGAGGATGTTGTATGTTTGATGACTATTTTGACTGGAAGAGCGATCATGCCCGTTGTCGGCAGAGTCCATGGTGTCATCGCAATGCTGACATTTAGATGCATCATCCGAAAGTTTGAGGATGAGTTTTCGATGGCTACTTTTGTCGGCAGTCCGACGAAAAGTTATCGCAATTCTGACAATCGGCTATTGGAAATTAGCCCCGAATGTACTAGTGAATGACTCATAAATTAGACATAAAATGAGTCATAAATGTCATAAATTAGACATAAAATGGTAAATAAATGTCATAATAAACTTTCCATGCAACTACATGTAAAATAGGTCTTGGATGAAGTGTTGGGAATGTAATATGTGACATACTAACTATACAAAATGTTAAGAAGCCTTGTGATCAATTGGTAGTGCACAAGGCAACCTAAGGAGGGTTTGGTATTTAGATACAACTCATTAATTTTAAGCCTAAACCCAATTTTAAAAAGGGTTTAACTTATTTATTTTTCCATTATGACTGCAATTTTGGCGCTAAATTTCTCTTTTAATATTGTTAGGACTTATTAAAGGGTTTAATGTTGTTTAAACATGGAAAAAGATAACTTAAATCCTAAACTCTCAACACTTGGATTCTAGTTATGAATAAGTATTATTTTACATAATACACATGCTTACAAGGCCTCTTCAAATATTGAATGGCAATGACGCATCTTAAACTCATCACTATTATAATGTAATATAAACTTGTATTCTTATGATGCAATGAGGTACGTAGTCCTAAACATATAACATACCTCATCATAAAAAGACAATATCAATACATATGTCAAACTTGACACATCAAAATTTGATCTACCAAGCTAATGTACAAAGACAAATAAGTGTGATTACACTCAAACCAAAAGCCTTCAATCATCTATAATGCAATGAGAAAGATGATGCTATAAAAAATCCAGGATTATAAGCTCATCATGAAATAGGTCAATTCTCTAGATGAGGTGATCACACAAACTTTTCATGAAGATACACAAAGAATCACATACAATCAAATAACCATACCATATTGAATATTAATTATAATAAACATTACTAAATATCAAAACATGTATATTTGATCAATCCACATTCTATTAATAAATCCTCTCATAAAGTTGAAGTAAACCAATAACTTACTTCAACATTAATTTATGAAAACAATAAAGCTCAATAAACCAATGGATGTAATCATGAAATAACAAAATAAGCCAACAATAAGTATATAATGACAAAAAATATGATTTCTAAATATTAGATAAAGATTATCATTTAAACACTTATCAATAAGTTCAAAAAATATCTTGATACAAACAATACCATAAAAATATGACAAGACAAGAGTTAACATAGGTGGGGCATTACAAACCTTACAATTGTAGAAACAACTTGACTTGGGTAAATGATTAGATCTAGTAAATAACAATTACATTAGTCAGTAGGTGTTCATCTAAATGAAATAAATACACGCAATAGATAAATATATTGGAATATGAGTTAGTTAAAGAATGTTTAATTTTAATGTGTGAAAATATATTAAAATATTAATTGAGGTTGATTCTCTATGTCAAACTTATCTGATGATGGTGGCTTGTGGGCTTTTATTGTCATTCGCAAAGGGATTAGTTTCACCCTAGAAGAGACTCAAGTTGGCCTAAAAAATATGTTAGATTTAAATATATGAAAATAATATAAAATCTTTATTAAAGTATTCAACATGTTGTATAGCCACTATCAAATTATATTATATAAATTAATCTACCAATATTTTAGTGTGTGATAGGAGAGAGGGACCAATAGTCATGAGAGCTAACTTAGCCAATATGTATTCCTTAACTGAAAAATTGTAAGATCTGTGTTTTTTAAAGAAATGTAAGATAGGCATTTATCTATCTACAACTAAGATTTAAAAATGTGACTCATCATGAAACTTGTCAAAAAAACATATATAAAATATCTATTTTTTAAAGATTTCAGAGAAACTTCATTTAAAAATCTTTTGAAGAAGGGCTCACAAAACACAATTATACTACCTGCATGTTTGAGAATTTTATAGGTGATCTCGATGGATGAGTACGACATTCGTGCCTTCTCTCATCATTCTTTAGGGAGTCTAAGTGACTTTGCTTCTCCTGTTCTTTTCTTAGACGTGCTTTACTGGTGACTTCCTCGCTATGCAGACGCAGTTTCGCAGACTTTTCTTTGTTCTTTTTTACACTGTTTACTCAGCACAGTTTCTTTGACTTTTCTTTGTTCCTGTATACCCCTACCACCTTCCACATCTACTACCTTATAAAGCTAGTTTCTTGAGAATTGAAATGATCAAAGCAAGTAGCGAATACAAGCTTGGTAACAAAGCAATTGGTCAAGAACATAAACTAAGATTTGCTCACTAGTTTATAAAAAAGGTCTAATCATTTTGTCATATGGAACTGTGCTTCTTGTGGACTATGCAGTTTCAACATAATTACTTAAATAGATCAACAAGCTTACCTTGTACTGGGTTGCTTGACAATTCCTTATATAAACATTAACCTTTGTTTACAATTCGTAGTTTTCTTGTGTATTCCTTGTAGAAGAAATAACATTTCAATTTTCATAATTGTTTAAATAAATTAGACAAAAAGAAAACATGTATTTTTTAACATATTTAAATTAAATTTCTTCAAAGAAATACTTCTTCAAAGAAAAACAATTGATTGGGAACAAAAACTAAGATTTTCTTACTAGTATATAAAAAAAAGTCTAAACATTTTATGTTATGGAAGTCTATTTCTTGTGTACTATATAGTTTCACCATAATTCCTTAATTAAATCAACAACCTTATCTTGTATTGGGTTGCTTGACAATTTAGTGGACTTGTTTCTTATATAAACCTTTGCCTTTGTTTACAACTAATATTTTTCTTTTCTATCCTTTGTAAGAAAAAAATATTTCTGTTTTGGTAATTGCTTAAATAAATTAGAATTCAAATGAAACATTCTACATATTGTAGTTAAACTTCTTCAAACAAAAAAAATTGATTGAAAATGCAAAGTACACCCAAGTTTCTACCAATAGTGCAATGTGTTAGATTAGTATGAAGTTTTAGTGAGAGCAACATAGCTTACAAATTACTATATTAGATTGGTGTTTTAGTCTACAAATTTCTTGTAAATATTTGGTTTTTAGAAGGAACTGGTTTATTAAGTAATTGTTTATGGTATCTTTGTTTTTAAGTATGTTGACTATTAGAATTTGACTTCATTGATGGTTTATGAGTATTTTAGAAACAATGATCATTGAAATGGACCCCCCTTGATACCAGTTGGTTGAAGTTGAATTTCAATGAGTCAACTAGGGGCTACCCGGCTTGAGAAGTAGGGGGTGGAGTGATTAGAGACTCATGTGACAGCCTCATCCTTGCCTATGTGGCAAATCTTGGAATCCAAACTTTAAGCATGGCTAAAGTGGAAACTATTTATCACAAGCTACATGGCCAGGAAAAAGGGGCTTGAGCATATAACTATTGAAGGTGACTCAAGCAATACTAGTATGATGCTCAAATGGGTGGTTAAACTGGATTGGAAATCTAATCCTTTTATAGCTAAGTGTCTTAATTTCCTACCCTTACTAAGACACATCACAATCTGTCACGTGAGATGTGAAGGCAATTATGTAGTAGACAAGTTGGTGGGGATGGGTGCATATGTTAATGAATTCAAAATTTGGTTCCACTTGCATGAAATCTTTATGGAGACTCGTGCCATGATCTTGAAGGACTTATAGTTAATGATGTATTATCCCAAAGATGGCCTTTTTGTACTTGCCTTTCTCACCCTTTCCACTCCTTGTTGGTTAAGACAAAGAGATTTACAAAATATTGTTGGTACTTCATACAATTGTATTCCCTAGTCTTGTCACATTTTGAACCTGGTTTTCTATTTTTTTGATATAGGAGGTGATTTGATTCAAAATAAACTCGAAAGTTTCTCTAAATTTAAGGGTAATGGGGAGCTATGGGACAAGGTGATCTAGGGGAATATAGATAATTATGCTGAAGGGATGATTGGCCATGACCCTAAGCTCTTTGAACATGATTTTGTTAATGCTAGGGACGATGGGAATGCAAAGATTGGTAGTGTAACCTTCGAGGTTTCAGTGGAAGCTATTGTGAAGGTGATAGGGTTGGCCATTGATGGTGTGTCCTTTCCCAAAAAACCCAAAGGGAACTACAAGGATTAATTTAACCAATTTTTTCAACTGGGCAAAGGAGTTTTCAAGTTTCAAAGAGGTTTCAATAGGGAGGACCTTCCCATAAATTAGAATAATGCAACTTTTCTCATAATGAAGTACTTCACCTTGGATGACAGAAATAAAAGGTTCCATACGAATTTTTTTCCCATACTATATCATCTTAGATATGGTGATTGAATGAATTTCCCTTTTGGACTATGTCTTCTTTGTCCTAATCTATTCACAAAGCCATTGAAAAAGGTAAACCAACACTCGACTAGGGTCTCAACTTGAGACTATATAACTTCCACGTGGCTTTATCCCCCTATGGTGTGGTCCCTTCTATTGAAGTTGGGTCTACTTATGATCACAATCTAATTTTTGACCTTACTGTCACCCCCTCTAATTCCATGGAATAGATTCTACTGAGGGTTATAAAAAGCCCACTAGGAAAAACCCTTCTAGAATGGCCAAATTTAAAGGCATTGCTGCCACCAAAAAGGATCAAGATGTCGGTGTCCAATCTATGTTGCAACACAAAATGGTTAACTAGGTTGTTGATGATTTTGGATTTGAATCTTAATCCTCAGAGGATTTGGGCTCCTTGGAAACTTTGGGACCAGACTAGCCCCCTACTAAAACTAAAGGAAACCCTAGCCCTCCCCCTAAAAACTCTCTTATCCTTGATCACTCCAACTTACTGGGTACTACTTTGATTTTGGAAGAAATTATGAAAAATTTACACAATGACATCCAAAGATAGGAAGAGATCATCAAATGTCTCTTTGTGCAAATGAATGCAGCTATTAAGAAGATCAATTGATTAGAGGCTAAGGCCAAGGCAAATATTTTGCCTAAAGAGTTAGATGATGACATGGTATGGAAAAGCACCAATGATCTAATAGGCATAATGGGGCAATGAGAAACCGTGGTTGGAAAGATTATTGACATGGATTTGAGGATCGAGAATGCAAGTAGTAAGAACAAGCTGGAAGAGATAAAGAAAACCTAGGAGGCCCTTAAAAATAAAATTAAGGAGGTTAACAATATTTGCAAGGATGTGGCCAGCAAATACAATGCCTCCTTACAGGCTATCCATTAGGAGATGGAAAGGAGAAAGGAAAAAAAGAGAAGATGCATGGACTCCCTAGCCACAAGCTTTGACCCCATCACTATGATGGTCAAGGGCATCCCTGAGTCTACATTGGTTTCCTCAGGTTCTGATTCTAGATCGATTAAAAAATTTCTCTCTCTAATAACGTTCTTAGTTTGTGCCATAATTGGCAGGACAAGGGTACCCCCATGTAGTAGACCATCACTTTGTGTCTGTGTTGGGCAGTTTTTTTAAGTTTTTGGTTGTCCTAATTCATATAAATACAAGAACCTTTCTCATTTCAAACTCTAAGTTTTTCAAGCAACATTCAATTACATCACATGAGCATAAATTTGTAATCAAGACACTAGGAATTCAAGCATACATCTTTGTTATATCAATCATGATAAATCATCATATTTTCTTCATGATGAAGGAATGTATTAACATCTTCTAAGCAACATCAAGCCTTGTGTGAGAATTCATACCAAGGGTTTCATACTTGAGGTAATATTTGTCAATTCAAACATTTTATTTTTGTTTAGTTTCTATCCTTGTGACAAAAAGCTCTCTTTTACATCACCATTAGATATTAGGTATAGATATATATTATTAGAAATAAATTTAATTCTATATAATTAAAATATATTATGCCTTTTACATATAATATTAATAAATATAGTATATGCTTAGTATTTTTTTATTTTATATTTTAAAAACATATTGAAATTATATTTATTATTATATACTATATAGAATTACACATTATTAGATATAAATATTTGAAATAATATTTATTAAATATAAACATAATATTTAATTAATATATTATTTTTTTAATTTAAACTTTATAAAAAATATAATATTAATCATGTAATATATAATAATAAATATAACTATAATACTCTTTTGAAAATAAATTTCATAATTTACATTATATCAAATACAATATATAATAATAATGTAACTTATATATCAAACATTATAATTATATTGTATATAGTTTGATATGGGCATGTAAAAAATACATTATACATTAATTATATATTATTTTATATTCATATAGAATAACTTTTATTATAAAATATAATATAATATATAAATATAATTATAATTAATCTATAATATTTTTTTCAATATTATGAAGTCAATACACGATGACAAATATTATGAACATAACAAAGAATAACAGCTACCTCAATTATAACTGAAATAAATAATACATTAAACTAGAACAGACCAATAACAGATTGAAACTACAATTTAAAGAAACAAATACAACTGAACACTTACAAACTAAGAATAACCCATAGAATTTTTATTATGATGGATTTTGCCCATGGGATTTAAGAATTCTCACATCTGAATTGCTTAACAGAAACCTTGCATTTACCGTGAAAGTCGCCCGTCCATTCTAGCTCTATCATCTGGGTTGGACTCTATTAATTTTAAATGAATTTAAAAATATAAATTATATTATACCAAATATTATTTCAAAGATGGATAAGCCAAAGCTTTGGCACATATTAGTCATTTCCGTCTTGCATCTATTGCAAATGAGTTGCACCGAATCTTCAAAGAAAGAAAGTCGTACCATCTTCTATCAATTCAACAAAAACACTGGCCGTGAATAGTTGACGAAAGAAGAGAAAAATGCAAGGGCGAGATGAGTCTTTCAGGATTAAGGATCGTTTTCAACCATCGATCGTCAAGATCAGAAAATTCATTTGAAATGCGAAACGCTTTCGACGTAATTATATAAATTAACCTGCAATTATTTTAGTGTCTAATACACAATTATGGAATTTTATGAGTGCAGTGTAAGTTACTTCATGTGTAACGTGTTGTGCACGCCATCGCAGACTTTTGTTTCTTTATTTTTACGCTGTTTCTTGATAAGTTCCTGTTTAAGCAAGCGCAGTTTCTCCGACTTCTCTTTGTTCCTGCATACCTCTACCGCCTCTCAAACCCATTACCCTATAAAACTCACTCTCTTGACAATTGAAATGATCGAAGCAAGCAGCGAATGCAAGTTTGGAAACCGGTTCATAAAGGCTTGGAATACACTCGCCCACGGTAAGTATAAGCTTATTAATTATCATTTTGGGCTACAATTTTGACATAATTTTTTGGCAGAAAAAATTGCTTCTGCTACTTAACGAGGGATTGTTAGACCTAATAAAATTACTTTGTAATGCATATGCGATATTTCCTTGGGTGCTCAAAAGGAGTCTAAACATTTGAACCTTCTTTCGAAAATGTAAGTGGGTTTAACCATAAATCTATTCATTTTTATAGAATTTCAATTTTTCTTTTGAAACTTGTAGGAATAGATTTTTTTTTAAGTGCCCAGTTGGTACTAATGGCTAGAATTTTTGCTATAGGTTCACTGTTGGGGAAGAGCAGGCGATTTTTCTTTCTTCGTGTGAAATCCTAGAACGAGCTTGGGAGCAGACACGCGGTGTTTCGAATAACAATGATATTACTTATTTTCGTAGGAGTGAGTACGAAGGTGTAGTATTTATAACATTCCCTTTCTTTTATATTGGAGATTTCAATGCCAGTGATAGCCCATATGGTCAGTGCGAAATCCAGAATGAGAATGAAGTTTTCTCTGACCGTCTCAAGGGTGATGATGATCAACCGGCTCTTGTTCACAAAGGAGCTCTCAATATGTTCTTGAACATTCTGAAAAAATCAGACTTGGAAACCCAGGTATAATGACCTTTTATTCCATCTTTTGTAGTTTCTCTATCATCTTTTTATTAATGACTATCTATGTTTTATGTGCTGATTTTTGAAGTTCACTCTGTATATTTTATTTAGTATCAATGTTATTTATCATATTTTAAGATTTATTAAATCAGTTTATGTTTTATTGAATAATATATTATAAAATATAATAATAGATTCATAATAGATTATGAAATATGATCCAAACGTTAATGAAAAAAAAAATAGAAAAAAATAATATTATGTGTTTCATTCAGGGTAAAATATGGACTGGGTAATATTGACCAACAGTTGCTCACTGGATTTGTCAAAGTTACTGTTGAAAGAACACATTCCATGTACTGCAGATTTAAAGTTTTGAGATCTAAAAATATTGCTCTTTTACTTGTTTGTGGCAATAGATGGAAACGTTTTCGAAGCAAAGAAAGGAACAAACCATTATATTTGTGGGTCATTCTATAGCAGGTTCCATTGCAACTCTTGCTACGATCTGGGTTCTGGAAAAAAGGCTAAAACGAATTTCTCCTATCTGCATTACATTTGGTTCTCCTTTGATCGGAGATATTGTTCTTATGCAATCAATTGATTGCCAAGGTTGGTCCGGAAATTTTTGTCATGTGGTTTCCAAACATGATATTGTTCCGCGGATGCTCCTTGCACCTTTTCAATCAATTGGACAGCATTTGAATTCAATTTTTCCTCAGAGAGGGAGCATAATGGGCAAAGATTGTGTGAATTTAACGCATCCTTCTACTGTAGAGGCTTGCAGGAAACTTCTTGACAATGTCAAGTGCCTTGGAGAAGAATCTAGCCCTTATAAACCCATTGGTACTTACATGTTCTGCTCAGTCTATGGCGCAGCTTGTATTGAAGACCCTCAAGCTGTCTTGAAGATGCTAGTTTCAACTATGCAAAACACAGAAGAAAATGGTATTGCGGCTGCTTTAATTTCAGAGCACATAAGTTATGGTGATAAGTTGAGACATGTTAATGAAAGTGGATGCTCAACAAGAACTTCAAACATCTCTTCAGAATCCTCCTTTGAGATGGGAATAGCACTGCAATTAGAAGCAATGGGTTTTCAGACTCAGGTAATCTCATATCTCTTTTAATAATTGTTCTCAATATATCACTCACATGACTCTTAGTATTCAAAACCTACATACAATATTTGGAAATTTTATTATACTTTGTTCGAGTTTACTTGCGATTTGTGAGAGATTAGCCTAGTCAAGGAAGGTTTGTACACAGTATCAATCTTTTACAAGTAAATACCTCTTAATTGGAATTTCTTAGTAAGAAAAATTAGTACTTTATTATGGCATGTACAGTCTAGTTTAAATAATATTTCTTAAATTTTGATTTGTTTAGGTGGTTTATCTGAATCTTGTTTTAGAAAATGAAATCTTTTTATAGTCTATCGTATTGGGTGATCTGGTTTTGGTTCAAAGATGGTTTATAGTATATAAGACTAACCTGTACTCTATCATACAAGAGGCATCCAACTATGTTTCAAATAAAGAGATACATATCTTAGTCTAAAAAATTTAAATTTGTAACCTTTCTTTCAAAATTACAAATTTTCTATTAGTAAGACCCACCTATTATTCTTAGAATATACTGTGTATAAGAAATTGTCTTACAAATTCGAGAAGTTCCGCTGGTGAAATTATTCAAGTCCCTTTTACGCCAGGGGACGGGAGAGGAGGGGAGTGAAGTGAAAATTGATATTACTGTCACCACCGTTTATTTCCCTACATGCTGTAGCTTCTTAGGATATTCTGTTTACACTGATTATTATCTCTCAATGTAGTTTATTGTATTTAGAAATCAAGACTGATTTGTTTTATTGTTTAACAGAATAACCATGCATTTGATGCCCTCAAAGAACCTGAAGATTTGAAAAACAAGCTTGGCATGGACATTGAGAACCTAAATAAGAAGTTGAGCGAGAAACAAAGTGAGATGGCTGAGCTGGAATGGTACATCAAAACAGTCTGTGACGGCAACAGCCGTAGCTTCTACAATGTTTTCAGGGACCTAGACGAAAAGAAAGAGTCTCGTGTCAATTTGATTAGGATATCTCTAAGAAATTTCTGGGATGATATAATTGATATGGCGAAGAATCATCAATTGCCCAATGATTTTCGATACCAAAATAAATGGATCAATGCTGGCACTGCATACAGAAGACTTTTAGAGCCTCTCGACATTGCAGCCTTCTATCATCTGCAAAACGAGAGAGAAAGCTATCTCTCAATTGGGAACAGGCCGGTCCGTCATATGGTGCTGGAAAAATGGCTGAATGATAAAAACCAGACTCGCACAGGTAGAGATAGGAGGCCTCGCACAAAGTTTGCGTCCTTAACTGAGGACTCTTGTTTTTGGGCTCACGTAGAAGAAGCTGCTAAAGACTTGACAAATCTGCAGCAAGAGCAAGAGCGACATCAAGTTATCAGTGCCCATCTCAAGGAAAGCCTCGAAAATTTTGAGGTTTATGTGTCGAAGATGATCGAAGAGAAAAGTATTTCCAAGGATGTTTTCTTGGAACAGAGCAGCTTCATGATATGGTGGAACAAATACAGAGAGTTTCAACTGCAATACCCAGAATGGATATCAAACTCCCCTTTGCTCAGATCCATGGAAAATCTGAATATGGAGGTTTAGAAACCAGGTCTTTATTAAGTTATATAGTTTGTACAAGTCGTTTATTTCCATGGCCTTTTCCCCTGCTTGAAATGTTGTTTTTCAATCTAAATAAGCCTGTGTTTGCTAAGTTGTGGACTTTTCAATGTAAGCAATATTCCTAATAACAATTGTTGTTTTAAGTTGTGTTCTTTCCAATGTAAGCATTATTCCTAATAATAATTGTTGTTTTAAGTTGTGTTCTTTTCAACTTAAATAAGTTTAAGTTTAAGTTTAAGTTACTTATCTTAATATACGATTTTATATCATTTATAAGATCTTTTTTTGCTTTTAGATAAGAGCTATTGAAACATATTATTATTATCTTTTTTAAGAATAAGAATGACATAGATTTTTATATTATTACCTATGTTCATGGATGGTGAGAAATTTAATTAATTTATGTTATTTAATTTTTAAATTGCATTTTGAAATTAAGGAAGCACATTTGTTTAGCATTAATATTTAAGGATGTGTTAATTTAAATAATTATCTTTTATCTAAATATTGATTAACAATTATAGAAATTATTAAAGTTAAAGCTTCATTGTTTGATCTCCTTTCTATCTCCATCTTTGTGTACTTATATTCAACCCTAATTGTTATACACATTGTTTTTTATGTAGTGATTAATATTTGAACTCAGCACCATCTAGATGCCTACAAAATGGACTTTTCCATAACCAAATGGTATTTTCCCACTTGTTTTACTTGTTGCAATGTTTCTTAATATTCTTTTATATAAACCATTATTCATAAGACTATGCATCTTGTTCATTTCTTGAATATATAATATCTCTAAAGTTACTAAAGAGTGTGGTGATTTATTTCTAGTCAAATTAAATAATTTACATTAAAAAAAAAAATTTAAAAATGAAGAATAATATTTTCATTGTTTATTAATGATACTCAAGTTCCCTTCTATATAGATAAGCATAAACCATGTGTCAAGAATGACCTGCAAATCACATGTTTAGTAAAAAAAAATTAAATTAAATGGTAAATGTGGTTGCAACCTACTATTTAATGAGTGTAAGGGATAAAAATGCATACCTTGCACTTTAACATCACTTTACACATATTTCATAAATGCACATTTGAAATACCCAAATCAAATCATATCTTAATTTTGGCACCCTACTTTAATTTGTCTCATTGTTCTATGCTCTATTCTCATTTATATGCTTGACCTTACTCTCTAATAATAATCAATATAAAAAATATTTGGTTAGGTTCCCCATGTGAGGATTTGTCTAACAATTCTCAATTAGTATGTTCTTGTAAAAATTACTTAGTGAATTTTGTTAGGAGATATTCATATTATCAAATTTATATAGGTTTCAAAGTGGTGGTGCATCTATTCTTCCTTCATGGGTTCTCAAACTTTTGTAGGATTTGAAAACCTATAAAATGTGTCTCAAGGTTCTAAGGTTCTAGCGCCCTCAAAACCTTCTCCCCTACCCTTCTATGGTGTGCACCACACTTTCTTCTTATTGTTCCTTATCAAGATCTCACTCCCATTCTTCACCCTTTTCCCCACTAGGCCTTGAGCCCATGAATGGACCTTGTACCTTATCACCTACTCCCTTACTATCAATTTCACTTATATAATATAAAATGTAAAAGTTAAGATTTAATGTCAAACATAAATGATAGTAATATATTTTTAATATTTTTTGTAAATAATGATTATTTTATAAAAAAAGATAAAATTTAAAATAGATAAAATATAATATAGAATATAAAATACAAAATAGATACAACTTTTCCACACAAAATGAAATTTTACAATTGCATGCAACATAAAAGTGTTATAAGTTTTAATATGCAATGTTTAGTGAACTTGTGCTACTAGAGTTTTTTTATTACTATTGTGTAGAGTTTTAGAGATGTACTATCACTAAGAACATAAAGTATGTGAGGGACAAGACACAAATTATATCTTTTGTAGAATAAGGTAAGTGTAAGAATTGGGTTCACTTTCAATTAAAATTGAGAGCAATTTTTTTTTTTGTTTTAAGGAGTGGATATCTATTTCAAAAAATGGACACCTATTTTAAAATTACAAATCTATTTTTCAAAATAGAATATCTATGCAAGCTTGCAAGTGGCTATGATTTTAAGTTTATAACCCTTCATATGATTTTAGGGTTTCAAACCAATAATATGCAAAGGTATGCAGCTACCCTTGCTCCCAAATTAGAGCAACAATGAGTTGGACACCTAAGACTTGTGTGCTATCTCCCACTACAACCTTCAAAAGCCAATAGGGCACACTCAGTCCTAAGACCAGGAGGAGTCGATGCTCGATACTTGCAAGCTATATCCACAAGAAAATACACAAAACATCATATGCACATATATGAGTAACATATACCATCAATAAAATGAAGATGATTGTGAACTCATATGCATCTCAAAACAAGTGATATGAAGTTCCAATTGATTCCTACATTCATATAATCATTCATGTTAGTATCATCATCATTTCCAATTCTATTTTTAATAACAAATTCTAAGCACAATGCGAGTAAAGCATGCATCATTACCTATACTAAACATCTGCATAATCAGAAACATCACTACAATCATTGTCATGTGTCTAATCAAGACAATTGATCTAACTGTAAGTCCAACAATGAGGCTAATTTATCTCTCATCATAACAAAGTATCAATGATCAATAACAAGTCCCTCAAAATACAGATAACATGATCGGTGAGGGCATCACATCCTCCTAATGAGCGAACATCCATGAAGCTAAGAATACATCCAACTTCAATAATTAACGAGGAACATAGAATTGACTTCACCATATTGATCATAGCAAACATAATATGTGCACTTATTATTAAAGAGAATTTCAATATCAAGAATGAAATAGGAAGCAAGGAGTATCAAGAACACAAACAAATCCATAAATATCTAACACATTCAATAATAAAGGATGGATCGAGAGGGGCATTGCAACTTCTTGTTGAAACCTTTGCTACACCAAAATAAAATCATTTTTTATATGTCTACCAGCTGACCTCATGTATTACAGAAATAATAGACCAAAATATTTCCTAATTAATTTTCACACCTACCCATTACACACTAAGATTCAATTTCTAGGTATAATTAGCAAATAGGTTCTTTATGGTGGGGATTTAAGAACCCTTACGTCTGATTTCTAAAACGAAATTTTGCATTTATTAGCCGATAAACTCTTTATAGTGGGAATTCCCTGAATTGCTGAAAGGAAACCTTGCATTTACTGTGAAGTTCGTCCATTCCAGCTCGATCATCAGGGTTTGACTCTGCCCATTTTTTGAAATCGTCTTTTCCTGCACATTTTCATAATTAACTATTTCATTGTATAGTGCACTTTACAATCTGGTACCGATACTAATAGATGGTATTAACCACTTGTAATGTGATCAGGCATGCACGTCATAATGTCAAGGGTGGGCATACAAGTTCTGAAATACAATCAATCAATTCATTTAAATTTACCTGCAATTATCCTACTCAATTCAGTTAAATAATAATGTATCTTTCTGTGATGCTGCCTCGAAAGTGGGTAGGAAGAAACCAATTTGTTACGACGCTTTAATGCTCAATATATTGACTCCATGATATTTGTTTGACTATAAACATGATCTTCTCATGGAACGCGTCTTCTTTTCTTTATATATATATATATATATACATTCTTACAACCTGGATAAGGGGATTTGATAAAATCAATGTATTCTTATAAATATATTTTTAATCAATAATTTTAATTATAACTTAACATTGTCTAAATAACTTTTTTAAGATATATATATTTTACGTTTTGAGTATTATTATTCGAAAATAATAAAGAATTTAATAATAAAGGATTAAAAAAATCAATTAATATATAAATTGATTTTTTTTTATATATTTTTGATGTGGACAAGATCTAAAATTACTATTCTTTTGTTCAAATTTTGAACAGTTTGATTTTTTTAAAATTACTATTTTTTATTATTATTTCATTTAGTTTGATGTTTAAGTAAAGAAAACATAAGATGTGATGCCTTTTTATCTTGAATAGAGCTAAATTAGTATAAATATCCTAAATACATATGTCTAAAAGATAAAATTACATATTAAATATTTATCTATTATATATAAAATGTTGTTGTCAATTTGGATGAAGATGTTTGTTAAAATTAGTGGACTCTTTAAGTCTTTTCTATTCATGCAAATATATTTTGTGCATTAATCTTTATTTTGTTTTAGAGGAGTATTTTGGTTCCCTGTACTTTTGATGGATATGTATATTTTGTTGTTATTCATTATTGTTCAATAAAGAAAATGACCATGATGAGGGTTATATACCTTATATAATTTGGAGTACAACTATTCTTAAACATCAAATGATTCAAGAGAGAGATAAACTTTATCATTAAAGATAAACATAAGGCAATGATTTTTCTTATTGGTGTGCATGAAATGTAAAATTACTATTCTTGTGAAACCATTATACAATTTGATGTTTAAGGGTAGACATAATATATGCTATCTTTTAATATAGAAAAAAGCTAAATATTATAGATATCTTAAATACATATATTTAAAAGAGCTCTAGAGATATCAATACAATATTTGTGATGGTATATTGACACCATGATATTTGTGTGACCATGAACATTACCTTCTCATGGAAAAAGTCTTATTTTCATGTGAATAAACACACACATACCACACCCTTACAACCTAGATAAGAAAATTTTGTTTTAATTAAAGGATTTTTATTTAGTTTTTTTTCATTTATATATATAAGCAATTACAGTATTTCTTATTAAAATAATATAGAAGAAAACATACCGGCCAATATTAAAGACTTCTATGCATGCCTTATAAATATTCCTAACACACAATTATTTGAGAAACTTATGAACTTTTGATCTTCCATGTGAGGAACAAGTCCATATTAGAAAATGTATATCATTTTGAACTAACAAACATGATCAACCAAATATAATCACCTACTCTAGTCTTCACATTAAGTGCAACAAACACAAAATGGCTAGATCTAAAATAAGTAAGTTCTCAAATGGTATGACACTAACAATGCAAGAAAATAAAAATTGATCAGATAGCATAATTAACAACATCTGTAGTACATCCTTATACCTACATCAATGATGTACAATATTCTATTAGGAAGTCATTAAGAAACTCCTATGTGGAAAATATTATTGTTATAGATATAAATGACATAATCGAGAAACTACACATGTACATATATATTCCTTTGGCTTTAGAATGCACCCAAAATGGACAAGATAGATTTGGAAAATAATGTATTAGCTAAAAAAGTAAGAAAATTCTTTTGACACATTCATTGCTACTTGGAACCTTAATGATACATCTCACATAAACAATGCAATATATTTATATGCACTTGATAATCCATGATTACTAAACACAGTCAGCTATCATGGAAACAAAATGACACAAAGCTATACATATAATACCCATGTCACTAGTTACTTGTAGGAAAATTCCATTTTTCAATCGCATGGGCAATCCCTATACACAAACCCCAAGGTCTAACACTAAAAAAAAATAATCAATATTGGTAAAATAGAAAGACAACGACAAAAATTTACAGCTATATCTAGGGTAAAACCATTAAATAACCATCACATTAAACCAACATTCTCCTCTCAGTGGTGTTCTAAAACACAAAACAATCCATACCCAGTTATATAAAAAATAAAGGAAGCTTAATTACAACTGATGTCACTATACAAAATAAAGGTACATAATTCTCAAACCAATCTACCTATGTACACTAACTTCAATTATTTAGAATACATAAATCTCACTTTTGCAAAAATCACTTGATGAATAGAAAACTCATCTACAAGACCTCAACATCAATTGCCCTTTCCCTTTAACCAAGATTCACCTTTGATAAATACTCTAAAATTAAAGCAATCTATACATAATTATAATGCCCCACCAGGAACCCTAAAGGAAAAAAACACAACTAGGCACCTAAAGGGTGAAATTTTTATTTTTTTTAACAATTAAGTGCATTAATTATAACAATTGCACGTTTAATAACACAACGGAAGTCTAACAAATGATTTCCTAAGGGTTACCAATGAAGATTAATTCGTAGATTATATTAACACCATGGTTAATCCAAATGTCCATTTAATTAAGTAAATTAAATGCTTAAGATTAAAACTACACATACATCTAAAATTCTATAATGAAAGAATAAAATTATTCCAATGCATTTATTTATCCATATTTCATTTATACATAAGATCAAAGAAATTGAATTAATATACATTCCACTGACATAATATTACAATATCCATAAATACATGGTTTCCAAAAATACCACGGAATCCAAAAGTTACAATATCAAGGTTACATAAAAGTATGATACAATGACCACAAGATCTCAACTAAACAAAGATCATGAACATGAGCTGGTACATGAACCATGAACCAAGAACACTTGCGAAGCCTTTCCTCGCCTGAAGATACAATCTAGAACATCCGATGGGAAGTGGCACTGGAACTCGACCATGTGATCCTGAAATGGAACCACCCCATCGTGCTAGGAGATAGTAGAAAACCCTCAAGCAAGAAAAATAAGACAAGTATGAAAGAACTACATGACTCCGCAAACATCCATGTGACTCAACTCACAAACACTAGTGACTCTAAGAAGATAGTGTCATCGCATGGCTTATGGTGGTTACCCTGGTAGGCCTCTATAGGTCCCGGCCCCCGTCTTGGGTTATCCTGGTAACCACTCCTGAACCTCCGGCTCCATCTAAGCCTCATGCAGACCCTACCAATCCTTTCATGAAGACAAGGTGGTAAGTTTTCCATTCTAGGCCTTCTCACCACATCTTGAGCCTATACAAGCACTCAACCATGTGCGAGGCACATTATCTTAATTAATTTTAAATCTACCCACCCCCTAATCAATTATTAGGTTATCAGTTCTTAACTGACTTTCAAAGGGTTATCCTGCCATCCACTTCGGGCATGACCCCCACTCAAAAGCCACTCTCTCTCATAGGACACTAACAAGCAAGGTCTCTCTATGGGAACTCTATGGTGAAATTGACAGCCATATCTAATCCTGATAAACCACAGGTGAAAGACACACAATCACTAACCAAGGATTGACCATTTGGAACAAAACACACAATGGCTCACATCAACAGGGTTATACAACAACACCTGACCAAGGGGGTATAACAACATATGACATAACAACAACTCAACCAAAATTGCAATGAAATTAAGCTTGACTGCATATACCATTTACACAAGATCCTAATACAGGCAATCTTTTCTTTAAACAACCATCAGCATATATAACTTGCAATTAAAGATTTTCTAGAAAATAAGAAAATACAACTATATTAATACAAGGAAATCAATGTTGTCATTTGTCCAATAAGGTTAAATAAAATCACATAAAAATTAACCCCCTAATTATATGTTCATGATTAATTTACAAATAAACACGATTCGATTGTATCAATAATCTAAATTAAATTCCAATTTAAAAATTATATATAATAATATAACATATTTACATAAATATATATATTCTTCGAATATAATATCATGTAATTATATCACAGTAAAAATATATAATAAAATGAAGATTTAATTTTGCAATAACTTCCATTTCTAATAATTAGGAAATAGCTTTATTCCTAAATTAACATAAATTAAAAATACAGAAAATACGATATATATATCTATATATATTATTATTATTATTAACATATTAAAAATTAAATAAAATCAAAACTATAAAAATCTAGCAAAGAATTTATCACAGGGAAAAGTAAACCAAAATAACTCCTTGCTCCCTACTATTGCATGGTAGCAGGTACTACCATCGGTAGTATATGCTACCTTATGGTAGCAGGTGCTACCGCATGGTAGCATGTACTACCATAGGTAGCTTGCTACCTTACGGTAGCCGCTGCTACCACTAGTAGCATGCTACCGTCGGTAGTACTGCTACCGTACGGTAGTCGTACTACCTTCAATAACAGCTATCAAACAAGAGGGAATATTTTCTTTGGTATATCTCATTCCTGCCAAATCTTTCAATTTTCATGCACAATAAAAATCTTGGCAAAATTTGCCATATAAACTTTTCCCAATCTTTTCAAAATTTTAATCTATAAACACCCCAAGAAATAACTTCTTTCCATAAAGTAGAAATAATTTCAGGAATGGACTTTAGCCAAGAACAAGAAATAATCAGATAGGATTTTAGATTTGACAAACATTTTAACACACACATCATTCAAAAAGAGGGAAGAAATAGAAATATTTTCTTTAAAACAAACAATCAAAAGAAGCCACCCAACCTAGTATAGCTCTCCTGGAAGAAATTTGTAGGAGAGAATCAATCCTTCAACAAGCTTTCAAATAATTTCTCTTTACCTAAATCCCTGACTCTTTCTGTGACTCCAGAAATAAAATACATATTCCCCTTTTTAAACTAAATTTCTAGGTTGAATATATTTTTCCCAAAAGAACCTAATATTTAATTTTAGTAATAAAAGCAATTTTATTTTATTTTCTAATTTTCTAACAAAGGAATAAGTTAACATGCAATAAGTAAAAATCATTTTTTTCTTTTCTTTTCTCATGCAAATTAATTAATTTTTTAAATAAAGAAATTAAAGCAATACTTCAATTCTAATTTATTCTTTTATTTATTTAAAATTCTAGGAAACAATAGATGAAATTAATCTAATTTATTTTTCCAGTAAAATTTAAATAAAATATATTTCTAATATCATGCATCGTGCAACTTAATTTAATAACTTCTTTTAATTAACTAAATTTATAATTTCAATGCATAAAATACATAATTCAAAAATACTAACTATGAGATAACTCCATAAATTTAATTAATTAATTTAAATCCACTAAACACACAAACTGAGGAAACCCCAAGCAAAGACTTAGAAAAAGTCAAACGACAATACATGAAGGCCGAACAAACTGATAGGACGACCAACTGACTACACTCACAAGAGTGTAACTGGGTAAGATAGGGTCAACTACTGCCTCCTCCACTTCCATTGGACAATATAAGAAACGCTTAGACCTGTGAAGCTAGGTGGAGATGATACCCCGTACCTACCTGATACTTGTACCTGCAATATCCTGCATCATCGAACCACACATGCATATATACAATATAAAAAACACAACATGCACACCAATGAAGGAGAATCGCGATGTTCCCTATCTCACCGGAGTGAGTGAAGGAAAATCATCCCCTTGCATCCAATACACTCGTTAACACACAAAATATAATTACACATTGCATAGATAAAGTAAAGTGTTAGTACATAGAAATAATCCATAAAATACCATAATTCACAAGTACTGAAATACTGCAAATAAATTATGCATCTCATATCCAAATAAAGCATTAAATAATTTCATATAAGTCTGAATAACACATCATGATAATGTATCCACTAAAAGTAAACACTAATAAAATATGAGTCTAATAAGTTCAAATGAGTAGGGGTACTACATTCTCCCCCTGAAAACTAGGCTTACTCCTAGAAGCCTAAAACAAATAAGAATACAACTCTCTCATCTTCACTGCATCCTCCCAAGTTGCCGAGGTCTCATCATTTGGGTCCCATAGGACCCTTACCTGTTCGATGGTGCGACTCCTGAGGATCAAAACCTGATGCTAAAGAATGCACACGGGCTCCATGGAAAGCTAGTCGTCCTCGATCTGCAAAGAGTTCCAATCAAGAACATGTGTCACATCAGGATGATAAGGTTGAAGAACTGAAACATGAAAGACATCGTGGATACAGGATAGACTCGGTGGCAAGGCAAGACGATAGGCAACAAGTCCTATCCTCTCAAGGATCTCAAAATGGCCAACAAATCGAGGCACCAACTTAGAACCCTTTCCATAATGGATCGGACTCTTCTGTGGACGCACTCTCAAGAACACATGATCGCCAATAGAAAACTGATGATCTACAATATGAGCATCTGCATACTTCTTCTGCCTATACTGTGTAGCTACCAAATGCTCATGAATCCGCTCAACCTGCTGCTCCATCTCTCAAAGAATATCCGGTCTTATAAGCACCCTATCCTTTAGCCTATCCCAGCTCAAAGGAGTGTGGAAAGGACAACCATACAATGCTTGAAAAAGGGACATACCTATGGAGCTATGATATCCATTATTATAAGAAAACTCCACTAGATAGATATAGTCCTCCCAGCGCGACTACTAGTCCATCACATACATACGAAGCATGTCCTCTAACACCTGTTTCACCCGCTCAGTCTGACCATCTGTCTCTAGGTGATAAGCTGAAATAAAGTTCAATTGAGTCCCCAAGGCATGCTGAAGTGAGGTCCACAATGCTGAGGTAAAGACAGGATCTCTATCAGAGATGATCCGCCTCAGAATCCCATGCAATCTCACTACATCTTCCAAGAAGACTCGTGCCACCACTGCTGCCATATAGGAAGCTCAAATAGGAACAAAATGAGAAAACTTAGTCAATCTGTCAACTATGACCATGATAGCATCATGACGATGTGAAGAGACAAGGAACCCAACATTGAAATCCATGGAAATGATATCCCATTTCCAATCTCATACCAAATTAGGCTGTAAAAGCCCTACTAGGTGCTGATACTCTGTCTTCACCTACTGACACTCTAAACACTGCAACACAAAATCAGCAATGTCGCGTTTCATACCAGCTCAATGATAAACCTGTATAAGATCTGCGTGCATCTTCTTGAAACCTGGATGTGCCAAATAAGGTGCACGATGGGCCTCAGTCATGATCTAAATGCAAAGATCCTCTAAGGGACGTACATAGATCCATCCAAGGTGACGAAGAGTCCTTCAGCCTCAAGGTTATATCTAGAAAATCTACCCTCTAAAGGCCTTCCAGACTCTATCACAGCTCTAACATCCTGATACCAAGTATCCCAAGGAAGAACTCCAAGAATCCTCTCTCTCAAGTCTACTCCAAGGGACAATGCTATAACTTCATGTTGCCTATGACTCAAAGCATCTACCACCATGTTCTCTTTCCCCTGAATATAACGAACCTCAAAATTATACTCATAGAAGAATTCCATCCATCTCTGCTGTCGAGCATTCAAGTTTGGCTGCGTGAATATATACTGCAGACTGCAGTGATCACTATGCAGCTCAAACCAATGCCCTAACAGAAAATGCCACCTTCTAACCAAAGCATGAACTACAACTACCAACTCTAAATCATGAACTGGATAGTTCAACTCGCGGTTCTTGAGTTTGCGAGACTCATAAGAAACCACACATCCATCCTGCATAAGAAGTCCACCTATACCTTTCAAAGAGGCATCTGTGCATACCATAAAATTTCTCGATGGATCAGGAATTGCCAAAATTGGAGCACTGACCAGGAGTTACTTCAAGGTCCTAAAAGCTACCTCACATTGTTATGACCAAATAAACTTTTTCCCTTTTCTCTGAAGAGAAGTAATCGAGTGTCCTATCCGGGAAAAGCCCTAAACAAAGCGACGGTAATATCCGGCCAAACCCATAAAACTCCTAACTTTTGTAATGTTGGTCGGTGCTGGCCAATCAACAATGGCTTGGATCTTTGAAGGATCCATGGATATACCTTCTCCCGAAACAACATAACCAAGATAGTTCACCTCAAACTGGAAGAAGTCACACTTCACCAAATTGGTATAAAGTTGATTCTCCCTCAAGCACTGCAATACCTGACATAAGTGACCCTCGTGCTCTTCCATAGTTCTAGAATAAATCAGAATATCATCCAAGAATACAATGATGAAGTGATCTAGGTAGGTGCAAAAAACCCCATTCATGAGGCTCATGAAAACTGAAGGTGCATGCATTAACCCAAATGGCACCACTGTGAACTCGTAGTGACCATAACAAGTATGAAACATTGTCTTATGAATATCTACATCTTGAATGTGCAACTGATGATATCCAGATTTCAGGTCAATCTTAGAGAACACCTTAAATCCCTTTACTTGATCGAAAAGATCATCTATACGAGGCAATGGATATCAATTCCGGATGGTTACCTTATTCAGCTGTCGGTAATCAATGCATAACCGAAGAGAACTGTCTTTCTTCTTAATGAAGATAATAGGCGCACCCCAAGGGGAAACACTAGGATGAATGAATCCCTTAGCCAGTAATTCTTTTATCTGCAAATTCAACTCACTCAACTCTTGAGTAGTCATCCGATATGGAGCTCTTGAAATAGGTTCTGCACCAGGAACCAAATTAATGTGAAAGTCTATGTCTCGCTTTGGAGGCATACCAAGAATATCCAATGGAAACACATCAGGATACTCTCTAAGAATAGGGTGACTATCAAGAGTGATTTCTCGCCTCTCTGACTCATCCAAATCCTTAAGAGTAACTGGAAAAAGCTGACACCCTCTATGCATGCACCGCTTAAGTTGCATAGCGGAGATCATACGTAGGGATATCAGTCTCTGAACTCCAACAATCTCCATTTCTCTACCAAGGTCATCTAAACACTCCACTATCTTCTTGCGATAGTCCACATGAGCACTGTGAGATGATAGCTAATCCATTCCCAATGCAACTCAACAAGAACCCAAAGGAATGACTCGAAGGTCAAATAAGGTAACTATGGTTGCTAGGTCCAATTCACAACTGGGAATAAAGGCATCTAGAGAGACACAGACACCCGTAGCCAACTCTACTTGCCACCTATCTGCTTGCTTAGCAGACGCGAGTCCGCACCGCTCCACAATGGATGAATAAATGAAAGAATCCGAAGCACCGAAATCAAAAAGTACAGAGATAGGGATTCCATGCAACATACCTGCTGCCTTAATAACTATACGCTAATGATTAGCTTGGCAGTCATCCACCGCTACAAACACTCTATGGGATCTCCCTGCATCTCCCACTTTAGGCTCTTATGCTACTGGCCTCTAACTACCTATATTGTGGAAACACTAAGGGCACTGCGTGACTCTATGATCAAACTACCCACAAGAGAAGCAAGTTCCTCTATTACCTGTCGGCCCACTAGACTACTAGAAACTTCCCTGGTGAGGGGCATAAGATGCACTTTGCGAGGACTACCCTATCGGTCCCTGTTTGCCCCTCTGCCAGTTCCTATTCTTCCTATACTGAGAGTTGCCACTTTTTTGGCCCTGGAACTGTTTCAATTTTGATGGTTGTTGTTGCTACTGTCCACCCTTAGCGGGTGCCTGAGGAGTCCTAAATGGTGTAGCTGACTGGGACTGATTTTTTTGAGCTCTATTCCCACTAGAAGGTGCACTCCCTATATGCACACCTAACTAACCACCAAGTGCACAGCTAAGCTTTAGCTCAACCAATCTAGCTTTCACCATGGTTATCTCAACTAAAGGTGGCTCAAACACCCCCACTCCTCCACTGATGCGGTCATTCAAACCTCTCAATAAGTGTTGAACAAACATAGCCTCATCATTACCAATCCTGGCATACTGTTTGAGCTCATAGAACCTGTCCTCATACTGGTCTATTGTCATACCATACTGACGCAAGGCATAGAACTCATATGCCTGAGTCTGCCTCCACTCGGGTGAGAGAAATCGTGCCCTAAATCTCTCCAAAAATAGCTCCCATGTTACAGTGTTAATTCACACATCAATCTTCTCCTCCTCTAATCTCCACCAGATTGAAGAAAAACTATTGAGATGCATAATAGCACATCTCACCTTGGTGTTGCTACTATATGGAAACATAGTGAAACATCGGTCCAAACCGATGAGCCAGGTCTCTGCCTTGAGACCAATACCCATACCATCAAAGTAAGGAGGTTTGGACCTCATCAAGTCCTTTATGTGACCCAAAGAAGGTGGATCTCAGTCAGCTGGAATCTCCCTCCACCTAGGTGATCTCTCCATCTCTCTCTCCTCTAAAACCTGTTGATGTGGCTCCTCAACTTGAACATGAATAGGCTGATCAACCTCAGGCCTGTGGCCTAACCTAGCAAGAACCTGCTGAAACATTTGTCTTAGCTCTTTCCTTTCAAGAACCTTCTCTCCTACATGCTGAGAATCCTGATGAACTGACTGTTCTGGCTCAACACTCACATGAGTGGGTGGTGGTGAAGGGTTGTGACGGTCAGAACCTCGGCCCCATCCTCCACCTTTCCCTCCATTGTGACAATGCATATGGCCACCACCCCTAGCTTTCCTAGCCATGACCTAGCACCACAAAAGAGAAAATGGTTCAGATCTATGGCAAGGATAAGACAAGAGAACAAACAACATTAAGACCTAAGCAAGATGGTCAACTGAAAGGCACACTACAAACCTAGAGTACCCAGTGTTAAAACTTGGGCTCTGATACCAAATGTAATGCCCCGCTAGGAACCCTAAAGGAAAACAACACAACTAGGCAACTAAAGGGTGAAATATATATTTTTTTAAAAGATTAAGTGCATTAATTATAACAATTGCATATTTAATAACACAACAAAAGTCTAACACATGATTTCCTAAGGGTTACCAATGAAGATTAATTCATAGATTATATTAACAACATGGTTAATCCAAATATTCATTTAATTAGATAAATTAAATGCTTAAGATTAAAACTACACATACATCTAAAATTCAATAATGAAAGAATCAAAGTATTTCAATGCATTTATTTATCCATATTTCATTTATACATAAGATCAAAGCAAATGAATTAACATACATTCCAGTGACATAATATTACAATATCCATAAATACATGGCTTCTAAAAATACCACGGAATCCAAAAGTTACCATATCAAGGTTACATAAAAGTTTGATACAATGACCACAAGGTCTCAACTCAACAAAGATCATGAACATGAGCTGGTACATGAACCACAAACCAAGAACACTAGCGAAGCCTTTCCTCGCTTGAAGATACAATCTAGAACATTTGGTGGGAAGTGGCACTACCACCTGACCATGTGATCTTGAAATGGAACCACCCCACCATGCTAGGAGATAGTAGAAAATCCTCAAGAAAGAAAAATAAGACAAGTATGAAAGATCTACATGACTCCACAAACATCCATGTGACTCAACTCACAAGCACTAGTGACTCTAAGGAGATAGTGTCATCGCATGGCTTATGGTGGTTACCTTGGTAGGCTTCCATAGGTCTCGGCCCCCATCCTGGGTTATCCTAGTAACCTCTCGTGAACCTTCAGCTCCATCTAAGCCTCATGCGGACCCTACCAATCCTTTCGTGAAGACAAGGTGGTAAGTTTGCCATTCCATGCCTTCTCACCACATCCTGAGCCTATACAAGTACTCAACCATGTGCGAGGCATATTATCTTAATTAATATCTAATCTACCCACCACCTAATCAATTATTAGGTTATCACTTCTTAGCTAACTTTCGAAGGGTTATCCTGTCATCCACTTCAGGTGTGGCCTCAACTCAAAAGCCACTCTCTCGCATAGGACACTAATAGGAAAGGTCTCTCTAGGATAACTCTATGGTGAAACTGATAGCCATATCTAATTCTGACAAACCACAGGTGAAAAATACACAATCACTAACCCAAGATTGACCATTTGGAACAAAACACACAATGCCTCACATCAATGGGGTTATACAACAACACCTGACCAAGGGGGTATAAAAACATATGACATATTAAGCTTGACTACAAATACCATTTACACAAGATCCTAATACAAGGAATATTTTCTTTAAACAGCCAACAACATAAATAACTTGCAATTAAAGATTTTCCAAAAAATAAGAAAATACAACTATATTAATACAAGGAAATCAATGTTGTTATTTGTCCAATAAGGTTAAATAAAATCACATAAAAATTAACCCCCTAATTATATCTTCATGATTAATTTACAAATAAACCCGATTCGATTGTATCAATAATCTAAATTGAGTTCCAATTTAAAAATTATATATAATAATATAATATATTTACATAAATATATATATTCTTCGAATATAATATCATGTAATTATATCACATTAAAAATATATAGTAAAATGAAGATTTAATTTTGCAATAACTTCCATTTCCAATAATTAGGAAACAACTTATATATATGTATATACATATATATATATATATATATATATATATATATATATATATATATACATATATATACATATATATACATATACATATACATATACATATATATATATACATATATATATATATACATATATATATATATATACATATATATATACATATATATACATATACATATATATATATATATATATATATATATATATGTATGTATATATATATATATATATATCTATGTATATATATGTATATATATATGTATATATATATATATATATATATATCTATGTATATATATGTATATATATATGTATATATATATATGTGTGTGTGTGTATAGATATATATATCTATACATATATATATATATATATAATTATTATTATTTTTTTAAACATATTAAAAATTAAATAAAACTGAAATTATAAAATATTTGCATGAAATTTATCACAAGCTAAAGCAAACCAAAATAACTCCCCACTCTCTGCTACCACACGGTAGTAGGTACTACCGTAGGTAGCCTGCTACCTTACGGTAGCCACTGCTAGCGTCGGTAGTACTGCTACCGTATGGTAGTTGTACTACCTTTGGTAACAGCTACCGAACTTTCCCACTTGCAATTTTTTTTTTTTTTTTTTAAATATATATATATATATATATTTAAAGGTTCAATAACCTAAAAGTCTTAAATTTTATTTTCAATAAAATTTATTTCTAGATACATATTTTCTCCAAAATAATATAATAAAACAATTTTCCCTTACTTTTAATAACCCAATAAATATAATTAATAATTAAATTTATTTCTATAGTAACTAAATAATTTCACAGAGATACACAAATATTAAAAAGGACTGCCATAGCCAAATATTGAAACAAAAATCAAACAAGAGGGAATATTTTCTTTGGTAAATCCCATTCCTCCCAAATCTTTCAATTTTCATGCACAATAAAAATCTTGGCAAAATTTGCCATATTAACTTTTCCCAATCTTTTCAAAATTTTAATCTATAACCACCCAGGAAATAACTTCTTTCCATAAAGTAGAACTAATATCAGGAATGGACTTTAGCCAAGAACAAGAAATAATTAGACAGGATTTAAAATTTGACAAACATTTTAACACACACATCATTCAGAACGAGGGAAGAAATAGAAATATTTTCTTTAAAACAAACAATCAAAAGAAGCCACCCAACCTGGTATAGCTTTCCTTGGAAAAAATTTGTAGGAGAGAATCAATCCTTCAACAAGCTTTCAAATAATTTCTCTTCACCTAGATCTCTGACTCTTTCCCGTGACTCCAAAAATAAAAGACATATTCCAATTCTTAAACTAAAATTTTAGATTGAATATATTTTTCCCAAAAAACCTAATATTTAATTTTAGTAATAAAAGCAATTTTATTTTCTTTTCTAATTTTCTAACAAAGGGATAAGTTAACATGTAATAAGTAAAAATCATTTTTTTCTTTTCTTTTCTCATGCAAATTAATTAATTTTCTAAATAAAGAAATTAAAGCAATACTTTAACTCTAATTTACTCTTTTATTCATTTATTTATTTAAAATTCTAGGAAACAATATATGAAATTAATCTAATTTATTTTTCCACTAAAATTTAAACAAAATATATTTCTAATATCATGCAGCTTAATTTAATAACTTCTTTTAATTAACTAAATTTATAATCTTAATGCATAAAATACATAATTCAAAAATACCAACTATGAGATAACTCCATAAATTTAATTAATTAATTTAAATCCACTAAACACACAAACTGAGCAAACCCTAAGCAAAGACTTAGAAAAAGTCAAATGATAATGCACGAAGGCCGAACAAAATGACAGGACGACCAACTGACTACACTCACAAGAGTGTAACTGGGTAAAATAGGGTCAACTACTACCTCCTCTACTTCCATCGGACAATATAAGGCATGCTCATACCTTTGAATCCAGATGGAGACGATACCCCATACCTACCTGGTACTTGTACCAGCAATATCTTACATCACCCAACCACACATGCATATATACAATATAGAAAACACGACATGCACACCGATGAAGAAGAATCATGACGTTCCCTATCTCACCGGAGTGAGTGAAGGAAAATTGTCCCCTTGCATCCAATACACTCGTAGACACACAACATATAGTTACACATTACGTATATAAAGTAAAGTGTTAGTACATAGCAATAATCCATAAAATACCATAATTCACAAGTACTGAAATACTGCAAATAAATTATGCATCTCATATCCAGATAAAGCATGAAACAATGTCATATAAGTTTGAATAACACATCATGGTAATGTATCCACTGAAAGTAAACAATAATAAAATATGAGTCTAATAAGTTCAAACGAGTAGGGCTACTACAATAATTATATGAAAAAGAGAGGAGGGTTGACTACAACTATTGTCACTATTAAAAATAAGGTATGTAGTTCCCAATCCAATTCTTTTACACTAACTTAATCATTCAAAATATATCAACTTCAACAAAGACATATCAAGAAGCAACATCAACTACAAAAAAAAGACACCAATACTCATCGAAATCATATTTACTTCAGCCCATTTCCATTATACAAGTACGTAACTTCAATTATACACAATACTTAAATGTAACACCCTCAAACTTTTCTTTTGTATGAATCAATGCCAAATCATGACATGGTCATATTCACACTATGAAATCAACAATAAAGAAGGCATATAAATGATTATAAATATATTTCACAAGTTAAATGTTTCCTTATATATTGTAAAAAAATGCATATGTATTAATAAAATATCTATAGACTACAAATTGCGTAACCATAACACCTCCTTTTGATTTGGGTGCAAGTGCTAGTATTAGTTTAAAATGTATTTAAAATCATTATTTATATTATACCAAATATTATTTCAAAGATGGATAATTCATAGCTTTGACACATATTAGTCATTTCATCTTGGATATATGTGCAAATAATAATAAATGTTAGTATTTTTTTATGTATAACAAATATTCAAAGAAAGTAATTGATTGATAATGGCGAGTTAAATGAAAATAAAATTTAATAAAGGCATATAACTTGTTTCAACATCAATATTGCGATCCTAGGTAAGGGTCTTTGACATCTTTTGGAGCAACTGTAGCCAACCAAAATGTGGCTGGTCAAAAAGATTTGATCCTTTTTCACTTGTGACTAGACATGAATTTAATATGAGCCAAGAACAGTGGACCTAATAGAGATTTTATTTTATCATCTAATTTCTTTTCTATTGAGTAGTTTCATATTTATTTTTTATAAATCATTTCTCAAAACAATTACATCTTCATAACTAGCAATTGCACCTTGGTGTGTAATAGGTATGCCATAGAATTGTGTTCAAGGTCTAGTACGGAAAGTTTTGGTGTAATTTTTGTATACATTTATGTTGTACATGAGGTATCTGGGTAGATATAGATATAAGGGTAGAGAGAGGGAGTGAGAAATAGGGTAGAGAGAGATGGAGAGATAATGAAATAGAGATAGAGGGAGAGATGGAAAAGGAAATATGGAGATATATAGATTGAGAGGCAACGATAAGATATATAGATATAGAGGGAAGGGGAGAGGGAGAGGAAAATATATGGATGGATAGAGAGAGGGAGACATGTCTAGAGGTAGAGGGGGAGAGAAAAAATAATAGGTAGAGATCAAGATAAAGAAAGACATGATGTAGATAGATATATCAAGAGGTAGAGGTATGTAGAGGAAGACATAGAGGGAGATATAAGAAGATATACAAATGGTGAGAGAGAGAGAGAGAGAGAGAGAGAGAGAGAGAGAGAGAGAGAGAGAGAGAGAGAGAGGAGAGAGAGAGAGAGAGAGAGAGAGAGAGAGAGAGAGAGAGAGAGAGATTTGAGAATATAGTATGAGCAATAGTGAAGTAGTGAAGTGAAGCATTGACATAAAAGAGAGAGTTCCTTGTTTATAAAGTATTAGATATTTTAATTTGATTATTTTATTCAAATATTATAAAATTATAATTGAAAAATAATTTCAAATTTTAAAATACTATACAGCGTAATTTTTTAGAAACTTTGATTAAAATGTTTAGATTAATAAAATAATGTAATCATGTTGAAAGGGTTTATTTTTAATTAGATTATCAGGGAGATGGCCCTGACCGAAAGAGAAATAGATATCATAAACTAAACACTAGCTATAAAATAGCTAGCAGAAAGGAACTAGTACTAATAAAAAATGATAATTTTTTTTCCTACCCATGAAACTATTCCTGTGGATGCTAGTATCATACCCAAAGTTAATAGCATAAGTATCATAATACCTATAAACAAAATCTATACTAATAATATTGTTTCCAACATTATCCACATCAACCAAACCAGATTCAATTTTAGTAAGATTAAATAACATGAAGTCTATCAAATTAGTACGCAAGCCCCTAGTAACCATCTAAATCAAAACATAACCAAAAGATCAAAACAACAAAAAGGAGACCATTACTTCTTCTTTATCATACTCCATTACTAAAGATGGAAAATTAAATATAACATAACTAATATATATTTTATAATATAATAGCTAATATAAATATTAAATTTTATAATATAATATTTTAAAAATATATTCAATAATTTATATTACATTGAATGTAATATGATATAAAATGATAAGTAGATATATTTAATTTAAATAACAAATTTAAGACCATTTAACAAATATGATAAACAATTGAAATGATAAATTATAAAAAATTATCTACATAATTAAAAATCTAAAATATAATAAATATATTAATAAAACAATATAGATATTTAACTTAGTTACTTTAATATACTTATATTTCTTTTAATTTTTTCATATAAATAAATATATTAAAAAAATTAATTTAAATAAACCACAATTTAATTAAAATTTGTAAATTTTGTTATAATTAACAAAGTAGACTAGTTTATACATAATGCTAAATAATATAAATAGTTGCGCCCTTACAATGAGCTACGTGGGTTATCACAAAAAAAAAGGAATTAACTTATATACTTTCCCAATTCTTGAGACGTTTGATGCTGCTTTATTTTCACGCTAAAGCAAATTGAAAAGAAATAATTAAGGAAAAGAACAAAAAAGAGTATCAGATGGCCCAAAGACGTGCAATTGTCTTGCTTGGTTTTAAAAGATATTTTATCTTTAATCATTCACATCAGTTGGTGTATTTCATATAATGATAACTAGCAATTGCATCTTGGTGTGCAATGGGTATGTCAAAGAAGTTTGAAAGTTTAATTAGAGAAAATTATGGTATATTTTTTGTATATTTTTGTGTAGTACATGAGATCAATTGGTAGGCTATTTATCAAATGATGTTTGTTCAAAAAGGCTCTCAAATGGTAAGTGATAGTTTTAAATTAATTATGCATCCGCTTATATGGATTAAAAAAAGACTAAAACTAAGCATTTGAATTAGGAAGAACAAAAGAAAGAGACAAGTATATAAAAATAGAGATGGAGATGGAAATGGAAAGAATGAGGGTGGGAGAGATAGAAATAGAATTGATATTAAAGAGAGGTGGAGAGATGAGGATATAGATATAGAAGTCTACGAAGAGTGAGAAAGAGGAAGGGAGAGATACTATGTGAAGAGACTGGGAGATATAAAGGAAGAGAGAGAGGAGGAGATAGAGATATAAGTAAATATAGAGGGAGAGGGAGAGGGGGAGAGAAAGAGAAACAAAATAATAAAGAAGTAGAAATAGACAAATAGATATGAAGATAGGGAGACAGATATAGTTGGGATAGAAAGAGGGAGAGATAAAAAAGGGGAAGATAGATATATAGGAAGACAAAGAGAGGGAGATAGAGATATATGGGTAGAGAAAGGGAGATAAGAAGAGATAGAGAGAGTGAGGGAGAAAGAAGGTGATGGATACAAGTAATAGATAGAGATGAAGATAATAAAAATAGAGAGATATAAATAGGGAAGGAGAAGCATTGAGAGAATGTGTGTGTGTGTGTGTGTAAAAATCAATAAATAGATAGAGGGAGAGAGAGGGAGGGAGAGAATTAGAAAGAGGAGATAGGAGAGTTTGAGAGATAGAAAAAGGGAGTGTTAAGGGGAGAGTGAGTGAGGGAGAGATAGAGATATAAAGGAGATAGATGTAATTTGGAAAGATAGAGGGAGAAAGAGAGAAATATGTGGAGGGATAGATGAAAGGAGAGATGGAGAGAGGTTGAAATAGAGATAGAAAGAGGGAGATAATGAGAGAGGGGATATGGGTAGATAGACTGATCAAGATCTATATGAATTGATACATAGAGGTATAGAGGTACATATGGCTCAAGAGAGTAGGAGAGATGGAGTGAATAAGACGGAGAAAAAGATAATGAGATATATCTAGAGAGAGACAATGAGAGATGTGAAGATAGAGATAGAGGGGGAAAGAATTATTGATAAAGGAGGTAATAGAAACAAGTAATAGAGAGAGAAGGAGAGAAGAGATAAATAATTTTACAATTTTTTTTGTGGCACTATAATGATTTTAATGTCATGTGTTGATTTCATTTTTCAAATATAAAAATACATAAAAAAATTAGTAGGCATATCATAATGTTATCATAATAAATATCTTGCATGCTTGTAATTTATTCAAATAATTTATGCTTTTGAGTGACAAGGAGATTTGATATTGAGAAGAGAACTAAAGTAATTACATAAAAAAGATGAGAACATTTGAAGAATCCATGGTAGAAATAATGCAGAATTTAAAGAATATTAAAATAAAAAATTGTATGGATAAATCATCCAATGAGAGAGAATATTTGTAATTTTTTTCCAAGGAATAAAATATTGTGATAGTTGATCCTAAGCCAAAATTGCAAAATAATATCAAGGAATACATTAAGAAGCAATAATAAGAGGAAACAAAAAGAAAAATTAAGTTAAATGTTATTTTATAAGAGAGCATGTTTCTAATGATTGTATGAGGAAGCAAAATATTAATGAAATGAAGGTGTAAAAGGTTGCATTTGTTTGATGTGAATAGTCCACGTTGAATGAAGATGCACGAAATCATTCACCATTTTTTGAACTACCAAATAGTGAACCATTGATATATGAGTGTGCATTTGAGGAATATATTTTGGTTAGTCCTAAGTTGGGAGTTCTAGGTTACAAACATGGTGGTGTTAAGAATGTATCAATAAATTATCTTTTGCGAAGGTTGGTAATTTTGTTCACAACCTTAAGTATGAAAGTATTTCATTTTTTTTCTTTGTATATCATTACAAAATTATTGTTATCTTGAAAATCATACAAAAAGTGGTGATACAATATTATATACAACTTGTAGCATAGGGCATGTGGACTCTTTGTTTCAAGTTTCAAAATATTTTTTCATATGGGATCAAAGTAATATCATAAGGGTCAAGGCAGATAAGGACATTTTTGTTATTATTAAGTTCTCCATTTCTTGCATTTGGGATTAAATAAATTTTATGAAGGAACACATGTAATGCCCCGCCAGGAAACCCCGAAGGGATAAGCTAAAATAACAAGAATAGAGTGCAATTTTTTTTTTTTTTAAGTTACAACACATATGATGCAACAAGATATCAAAGATTCAAATTACATAGCGGAAGACTTCAACTAACTCCTAAAGAGTTTCCCAATGAGATTACTTAAATTCACGATTCACTTTACTCACACAATTAATCCAATAAGCTAATTATCTTAACAACAAGATAATTCATATTCAGGATAATTTCTTTAAAAAGAGGGAAATATAGATCACAAGCGAAGATTCATCAAAAGATCCATTCATAATTCCTCATTCAAGCTTTTCATTTAAAATTACCAACCATACATCTAACATTCTAATACACTAGGATTTCATCATAACATAAGAGATCTTACCAAGCATATTAAATTTCCTTAGCAACAACTGAGTATAATTCATTACTCTAAGATAAATTATTCTATATTCCAACTTATTGCATTAAAAGGTCGATTTCACACATGCATTACGATAAACCGCATCTCAACCAATTATGCATTTGATCCACATGGCATTCCAGGAAGAAATGAATATAAGCATTAATAGTTAATTCCAATTATCCACTTAACCATTTTACATAAATTAATCATACATGATAAAGCTGAATAAAGGAAACATAAGAGAATACACCACATAACACCATAATGATCTCGGAGTTCACCCCTAAAGGGCTACATCTCTGGGTCTGCACAACTGCAAGACCCCTCTGATAAATAATAAGGTTAAGAGTACAAGAGGTTACACCATACAATCCAGCCATCAAGGCGATACATAAACAATATACAAGCGACCACATCGGTCCATTAATACATAAACGATCCTTGAAAAGAACAGGATCCAGCTGAACATAATCAAAGCTAAAACAAAGGTCCAGAAGAGCATCCATAAAACTGAGCCATCACCACCCAAGGTCTAACATGAAACCGACACTCACAAGGGCAGCGACAAAGGATGACTCACAAAGGTACTCAAAACAGGACAAAACGACAACACACTAGCGAACGTAGGGACAAGTGTCATCACACAACCTGGTATGGTTACCATGGCAAGTCTTCATAGGTCCCGGCCCATACACTGGTAACCCTGGCAACCTAATCCGAACTTCCGGCCCATCCAAGCCTCATGTGGACCCACACATCCTCTCGTGAAGACAAGGAAGATGGTTTGCCATTTCAGGCCTTCTCACAGCATGTCGAATCTATGATAGCATTCGTCCCATGTGTGAGGCACATTATCTTATTTACAATTTACATTCTAATCTACTTAGGTTATCACTTATTAGACTCACTTTCGACGGGTTACCCAGCGGCCACTTTGGGCGCGGCCCCCAATCAAAAGCCACTTTCCCATATGACACTAGACTAACTCAGACGAACTCAAACCAAAGAATACACATGGTCAGACGAACGGAGTTCAAGAAGAGAGAAACAATCATCCGGTCAACACGACTCAAGATAATCACTTACTGACGGTACTCTAATCTAGAGACCCGACCAACAACGGTCAACCACAATCCTCATTCGACTCACACACAAGGAGGATACGATCAAAACGACACTACCACAATGCAATAGTCAACTCAGAAATCGAGGACTGAAACAGGTACACCAAATCATTTCATACGATAGGGTCCTACTAACAAGCAAAACATGCCATTTCATAATTAAAGCGAATACAGCAATAAAACTCGCAAAGCAAGAATCAGAAAAGCAATATCTTCTCAAATTGATTTAATCATTACAAGTCGATCAAGTTTTCTACAAGATCTAAAACAGCTTACAGTTATCTACCTCATCAAGGGATAAGTTGTTCTTGGTTTTCTAACTCCTAAGGTTCAAAGCATCGAACAGGCTAATTAAGCCATAAAGAGTCTTTTAAACCAAATTCATATTAATCAAATTCAGACAACCATTAAACAATTAAAATAAGATATTTAATCTCCAATAGAACATCATTAACATACTGGGCTAAAACCAACCTCTACAGTTTCGTATTATTTCTCAAGCCCAGATGTATTTTACGGATTACAGAAATATATAAATGCAGAACGAGAATCTAAATGGAGATAATCATTTCCAAAATCCAAATCTTAATTCCCTACGCATGTATAGTAGAATCCAAAATGAACTGTTAATTAAAGAGTATATTTATTATTCCACGATAAATAAAATATACACAATTAATGACTAATAGTGCACAATAACCTAGTTAATTATTAGTTAATATATAATTATTAATCTCTATCAATAAAATATATCTCACTAATGATTAGTGTATTTGCACAAATTTTGAATTAATATCGATGAGTATAAATACACAACTTAATTTCCATTAATCTTATATATAATAATCATTAATCAAAGATTGGAAACCTAATCATTAAGCTAATATTCATTAACATGATATTAAGCCATATGCTTTTTTTTGAATACCAACAAAATACATTAATAAAAAACATGATTTAATAATCTACGTTATACAAAACGCATTTAACAAAACTATGTTCTTTGTTTTTAAAGAAAAACGCATTCATCACAGTGAAAACGTGGCGGCCGTGCCCTAACCCTAGCCGAGGGAGAGGGCGGCGCCGCTCGCGGCGGTGCCACTCAACACAGCCAGGCGGTGGCGGCGCCCTGCGGTGCCCGCAGGTCCGTGGCGCCCTGCGGCCACCGCAGTGTGCCGCGGCCCGGGACTAAAGCACCAGTGAGGGTTTAAAGAAAACTAGGGGGGGTACGAGCGGGGGAAAGGGGGGAGGAGCGGGTGGAGCTCCGCTCCCTGCCCTCCGACCCCAATCCAATGGTTAAACAATAAAAAAAACAATGATACGCCCAGTTGGAGTGAAATCGATAGGAACCCCAAAACCCAGTTTAAAACAACTTGCCCGGCTCGGGTTTTTGATAATAGATTTGAAATATAAAATGCACAGCTCGATATCAATAAACACAAACGCCCAACACAAAGATTCATACTGAAATTTTGATTTACTATACATCCGGTTTAAACATATTGAGATTGTTATCACGTTTTCATGCTGGGTTTTCTCATTCTTTTCAAATGTCCAAGGGTTTCAAACACCCAAAAACAAAGAGGATTTAACCAACATCTCAAAACCAAAATTTCCAGCCAATTTAAAATGGACAATCACATTGATTTTCAATAACAAGTTCAGAACCCTACCTTAAAACACAATCCTGGAATGGCTGAAGGAGAGCCCCAATCTCCAGCTCCCAAATCCTCCAATTTTCATTCCCAACCAAAATCTTCTCCAAATTTGTCTCCCCTTCCATTTTTCCCCAAATTTGGGTTATATGGAAGAGTTGACCCAAAAATCCCATTTTTGGAATAAAATTTCTTATTTAAAAATAATTCACAAAATTTAATTCCTTTCTCACAAACACAACAAATTAACTTGCCTTTTCAATTCAAAATTCGATTTCTCATTTAAAAAAATTTAATCTTTCTAATTTAATAATCCAACAGAATACAATTAATCTATTGTGATAAAATATCAGACTTTCTCTTTCAACAGCATAAACAAAATGCATTAAATATTCGAAAACAGACATTTAATCGGATTTACTTCCAATTTAACATAGGCAATTCATTAACAATGAAAATTGCATAACGAATACCTGATTAATCTAATCCATTAATCTTCAATGCACAAACACATAAATAAACAAGATAATTACTAAGGACTAATTAACCAATTTAACCATGCACACCAGGCACGCAAATCGAGAAGGTCAACCAAACAGACGACTCACAAACCCAAACAAGAAGGGGTCACCGACGACGACTGGCGATGCTCACTTGAGCACGACTAAGGTCAACTAGGGTCTTACGACCACCTAATCCAACTCTAAGGATTAAAAAGATATGCTCAAACCTGCAAAACCAGGTGACGACGAACCTCGCACTCATGCGACTTCGTACTTGAAATCTCCTGCAACCAACGATCATACATGCATACTTATATAAAACTTAATGAATGCGTTAGCTCAATGAATACCATGAAATAAGAACACTAAACAACTAGCATAAAACTAGTGTGAGAACCACATCAATAGCTATGCATAAAATCAACATCTGACTATAACATAATATTACGATTAACAAATCAAGATTAAACCAAGGTTAGAAGTAGATTAGGGTAGGGGTACTACATTCTCCCCCCCTAGGTTCCGACTTACTCCTGGAAGTCGTAAGGCTAGATGGAGAACATGTCGTACGCATCAGCCCTGAAACTCATTCAACAAAGGTCAAATTGCACATAGAATCTGTTGAGCACTATTTTTGAAAATAAAAATATATAAAAAAAATGTGTGTTTCCATAAGCATGAAGACTAATGGATATTTCGACCAGCAAACTGTATCGAGCACTGCAAAGAAAGTTTCATCGAAAGAGTGTTTTCATCAACACAAGCACTAAGCAAAGGTATTTCGACAAAAGGTTACCTTCAATGAACGTAGAAAACCACTCATCGATACCGTAAGTTTCATCGAAAAAGTGAAAACAAAAGGCGAAAAGGCAAAAAGGTGATTTCGAAGAAATATCATTACCGAAGAAACTCAGAAGGCATTCATCGAAATACAAGTTTTCATCGATGAACATGACGTCGAGCAAAGGCAAAATTGTTTCATCGATAAAGAGATATCGATGAAAAGGGGATATCGATGAACATACATAGGCCTTCACCGAAGAAAGAAACTCACCGAAAAGAATGATTTCGATGGAGATTACATGTGACTTATCAAAAAAGGGGACTATCGATGAAAGAGTGATTTCGATGAGTCTTAAAAGCGGCTTCTCGACATAAGCTTTTTCACCGAAACAATAGTATCGAAGAAAATGAGCTTTCGATGGAAGATTTAAACACTCGGCCGAAGGCAAGGGTTTCATCGATGACTTGAAATGTGCGCACTTTGAGCGAACTGTACTTCCCGCGAAAGAGTTAAAGGTCCAGTTGAAAAGTGTCACATCTGCAATAAAGTTTAAACACTTGAGTAGCCGTTATAGATGCAGAACATTAACTGTGCACAAGTTGACCGCACGATTGCAGGAAGTACTGAGCAATGTCGATACCATGTCACCAGAGGAAAAGGCTGAGGGAAACGCGTATATGGACAATCATGTCAAACTCGAGGATATGCTGAGGAGAGACTTAAAAGAATTAGATGATGATAAACCCATTGGAATGCCTTCCGTCTACAAGGAAGGAGAGGTGATATCCTTGGAGGATCTGCGAAAAGAACTCATCAGCGTCAAGGATTGGGCCTTGTTAGAGATTGATCGGAGTAAGGATATGGCCCCTACTGTCAACCAGATAATATTCAAGTATCTGTCGCTGGGGGATGAATTGAAGAAGCAAACTCCTCGAATCAAAACATTCAAAGACGATGATTACATTCATCATTTGGGGCTTTGAAATCTCTTTTTACTTAAGTTTAGAAATATCCAAAGTTAATGATTAATATTGTAAAGGGTCGTGTCTCTTCATGAAGAGCTTTCATCCTCATATATATATGAGAATGATTTTTGTAATGTAGGGGAGAGAGATATTAGATAAGATTAAGAGCGAAAGAATGACAGCCTGTAAGTCTTCTGTGTACGAACTATAATGGAATACGAATCTTGATCAATTGTTTCCCTGCATGTGTGTTGTGGATTATTTCATTTTCTTTTGGCAATCGTCTGTGATATTGTCTGATAAAGATAAGGTTATTCATGTTCTTAAGATCAAATCTATGCTTTATGTTATAATGTTGCAACAAAAGTTTTGCTTGCGAATTGTAATTGTTCCTTGCAAAGCTTAATTGACTGGTCCCTTAAGGGTAGGGTTAAATTCACTCAATCAGCATATAATACAAGCATTCATTTGGTTTTAACAGAAATAGTAACTGACAGGTTCATAAGGGATGAATTAAAAACTGTCTCGCAGATTCGCACCATAAGTCCTGAAGAAAATTGTAATGACTCTGCAACCCAATTAACGAAGAAGGCACTAGCTAAATTACAAATTACCCTCATCATTTCTTCATTTTGACAGCTATAGAAGTAATTAAGAAACATAAAGAAAACAATTATCATAACAACAATCTTGAACTCATCTGCTATATCTCCATTCAAGGAACTCATGCCATTTCAAGATCAGGAGATATCAGATTAGGATAACATATCTGCTATAAAAAGCACTGTTTATTGGAGACATTCAATGAATAGGTATACCCGCCTAGGTCCTGCAGAGCCTAAAGTGAGAGAGTAAGCAACCAAATAGGTTCACTCTACATGTTGGCCAAGTCAATTGGAGGGTTTGACCATAGGGACTGGCATTTCCTTAGAACCTATCCAATCTGTTGATTTGAGACCCAACAGATTGGCGACTCTGCTGGGGAAGAATTATTAAGACTCTGCTGTGGAAGAGAACTCAGAAGAAAAAATAACACATATCCTCTAGGAAAGAGGTGGCGACTCTGAAATAAGAATATCAATGCACGGAACAAGATCGGTTGCAAAAGGACAATCTTTATCCCAATTAGATTTCCCTCAACGAAAGAACAAAAATAAAGAACCCATGAATGATTCCATGAGAGAAAGATACAACCAGTATAAACATGAAAGTAGCCAACATTCGCCCTTAAAAGAACAAGATAGAACAACAACTTCAAGCCCGGTGAATGAAGATTTGGTTGCAGCATATAAAGCTCAAAAGGGTAGATGCCAAATTCCCCCTGGTTTTGAAAATCATGAAGCACGGTCCAGATAATATGCACCACCTCCATCAGGATCAAGTATGGCAGACCCTGCAGATAGATTCACAGATTTAACTAGACAAATGATGGAGGCAGCTGCTGAGATGAGAGATTCAGGAAGGACTCAGGAATGTTTGGAGCTGTGTGCCAAGTTGGGCATAAATGTTGGTGAGGATGACTTTAATAAAGATGTAAACAACTACAAGAAAACATATGCTCAAGGAGTGGGTAAAACAAAAGGTAATGATTTCAAAGCTTATGAGAATCCCTTGTTTGGTAACAGGAGGGATGATCATGTGCAATCAAGTGCACCACCAGTCCAGCAAAACTCACATACAGGCTTCATTCCTCCTAATCAGTACCCGCCCCCTGGTCAATTTTATAACCAACATCCACCCCCTAATCAGTTTCAATATCAACACCAGAATCAATACCCTCTTCCTTATCAAAACCAAATACCCTTGTATGGTAATGTGAACCAAAACTTTGGGAATCCTCATGGAGGGCATGGACTGATAAATATGGAGCAAATGAGGCAGTTTGATTTTTCAGGAATGATAGTATACCCATATCCTATCCCAAATGAAATCAGGACAGCGATACCAAGGTTCACAGGAAGTAATGCAGTTTCAGGTGAGGCTCACTGTAAAGCCTTTGATGCAGTAATTGAGGATTTTGGGTTACCATATGAAGATGTCAAGATAAGATTGTTTATGCAATCATTAATAGAGGATGCAAGAGATTGGTTTAGGACGTTGCCTGATGCATCCATTAGAGATCTTGCAGGATTCAAAGATTTGTTCCTTGAGCAGTATGGAGACCATAATAGCCCTGAGTTTGCTTTGCACGAAATCATTAGTATAAAAAAGGAGCAAAATGAATCAGTGATAGATTTTAACAAAAGATTTAACAGGGTTTTAAACAAAATCCCCAATAGGATGAAACCAGTACCTGAGGTGAGCATTCTGTATTATATCAATGCTTATGATAGTAAAACAAACTATGAGCTAAGAACCAGAAATCCTAGAGACCTCCGGGATGTTATGAAGGATGCTATTATTATAGAAAACAACAGAAAGGCTGCTGGTAAAGTGGGAAAGAGAGAGGATGCAAGGTTATACAATCCTAGAGCACCCAAGGCTAATAGAGATGAAGATAAGCTTGACAAAGTTTTAAATGCCCTGAAAGATTTATCTGTAAGAGTAAACAAAATAGAGAAGCAGCAATACTACCGTCCTGAGAGACCTAGACTACATGACATGCCTTATAACACCACATGGAAGGATGGAAAACTAGTAGACAGGAACCACAGAGACAATCAACAAATTCCAGATCCTTTAAAAAGAACAGTGAATTATACTCAAGACGATGACATGTGGTGTTATGCTTGCAATATGCCACACGCTTCTTCTTTGTGTGCAGTAGAAAAAGGATTGCAAGAGGAAGAGGATAGCTATGAAGAACATGTGGATGATTCAACTGTTAATATGATATCATTTAGTCAGGAAGGAAGGTCAGATTCTATCAATATTGATCAATGCTCTGTCTTGCCTGTGACCACCAGCAAAAATGAAAGTGTTAAGCTCAGAATCCCTACTGAGGAAGAAAAAAGAAGAATTACAGCTTATGCCGTTGCACAAGCAAAAAGGACTTATGATTTAAGGAATAGGGTAGTGAATCCAGAGCAAGGTAAACCTACTAGTCTTTTTATGAAAGAAACTAATGAGACACTCAAGCGAATAAACAAAGGAGCTATGATTAAGGAGGCTGTACCAAAGAATAATAAGAAGGGTCCTAATGTTCAAAAGGAAGAAACAGTAAAACTCCCTTCATCACAACACTCTACCTCATTTGATATCTCAACTGCATTAACACAATTAAAAGTTTCTGTTCCATTGATGGAAATAATGAGGTTTCCTGAGTATAGAGAAAAAACTTTGGAGATGATTTCAGGTGTCCAAGAAGAAAAGATTAATGAACAGAAACAAGAGGTCCCAACAAGTGACAACAATGAACAAATGGCTCCAGTTATATACTTAGGGTCCACTATAACTAAAAACCCAACACAAGTAGACCCATTTTATCTCACTTTGGTGATAAACAACAAAAGGGTGAAGAATTGTATGATCGATTCAGGAGCAGCCATAAATGTCATGCCTGTTGGGGTGATGAAAGAATTAGGATTGGAAGTTGATACTACCTTTGGGAAGTGCTATGCCATGGACAATAGATCAGTCCCAGTGGTTGGTATCATGAAGGATGTAGAGTTCAGATTAGCAACCTGTCCAGAAGCATCATATAAAACAGATATCACAGTGGTGGATGTTCCACCAAACTATGGAATGCTGTTGTCTAGACAATGGTCGAATATGATTGGTGGATATGTACAGCTGGATTTGTCCTATGCTACAATTCCAATAAATGGACAGGAAATAAAAATTGACAGGGAACCTCGGTCCACATATATCATAGAAGACATGGAAGAAACAGTGAACCAAGTATGTTTTTTACAAACTGATATGGACAACTTCCAGGTACAATTGACAAAACCTAAATTTAAAGAGTGGATCCCCATTGAGTCATGTCTAACTAAAAAGGATGGTTAGATATGGAAAATGTTCTTTGATGGGTCTTGCAGCAAAGAAGGGAGTGGGGCTGGAATCCTTTTTATTTCACCCACAGGGGAAACTTACAAATACTCTTTCAAGTTATTGTTTGAATGTACAAATAACATTGCTGAATATGAAGCTCTACTCACTGGTCTTAACATAGCAGTCAAACATGGAATCAAATTGTTAAGTGTCTTTGGTGATTCAGAACTAATAGTCTCACAAGTAAAGGAAAGATATGCCTCAAAACACTTAAGATTGAAACAATACAGGAATGCTGTATGGGATACCATGGAGCTTTTTGATGCTTTTCAGATAACCTGGATAGATAGATCAAAGAACATCATGGCAGATTTTTTAGCAAATATTGCACTAAAAGGCAATGATATAACGCTAACTAGGATATCTGAAGTAGAGATGAAAGTAAGACCATCTGTTCCTGACAACTTGTATAATTGGCAAGTGTTTCAAGATGATGCAGATCTTCTGAACTTTTTACAGTGTGTTGATCATTATCAGGCTCAAGCTATAAATTTTAATGACTTTGTGGAAAAAACTGAAGGTAAGGAAACTTTATTTGGACATGAAATTATACAACTAAAGTCAAATAAATTACCAAGAGGCCTAGTGGCATTAGAAAGAACTTTTAATGCTCAAGATGTGATTGAAACCAAAGGGTCAGCTGTTAAAGAGAGTGATGTTGAACAAATCAACCTAGGAAATGAAGGAGCCCCCAGAAATGTTTTTATTGGAAAAAAATTAACTCCTGCTATGAGGCAACAACTGATAATGTTGCTAAAAAGATACAAACATGTGTTTGCATGGTCTTATGAAGATCTCAAAGCTTACAGGGAAGATCTCTTTCAACATGAGATACCACTTAAGCCAGAAGCTAAGCCATTTAGGCAAAAGCAGAGACCTATTAATCCTACATTGTTACCAAAAATGAGGGAAGAAATTATAAAGATGAAAGACGTAGGAATAATTGAGCCATGCAGATACTCCACATGGGTTTCTAACTTGGTACCAGTCAGGAAGAAAAATGGGGATATTAGATTATGTGTAGACTTTAGGAATCTAAACGTATCATCCCTAAAAGATAACTATACATTGCCAAATATGGATAACATGTTGCAGAAGGTAACAGGGTGTGAGTTGCTGTCTATGATGGATGGATTTTCAGGTTACAATCAGGTGAAAGTTAGAGAAACTGAAAAATATAAGACAGCCTTCACAACTCCATGGGGCACCTATGTCTATGCACGAATGCCATTTGGATTGACCAATGCTGGAGCTACTTTTCAAAGGGCAATGGATGTGGCTTTTGCAGAATTGATTGATGTAATCATGGTAGTATACCAAGATGATCTGACTGTGTACTCAAAGAAAGCTGATGACCACTGTGAACACCTTGAAAAGATATTTAAAAGGGCCTTAGAATATGGGATTTCCTTGAATCCTAAAAAATGCCACTTTGGTGTTGAAGAGGGAAAGTTACTTGGACACATAGTATCCAAGGAGGGAGTAAGAATTGACCCTGAAAGGGTAGCAGCTACTAATGAGGTTCCCATCCCCCGAACTATCAAAGCCATTCAATCATTCTTGGGACAAATTAATTTTGTGAGAAGGTTTATTTTGAATTTTGCAGACATAGTGAAACCTATAGTAAGGATGTTAAAAAAAGAGGCCCAGATAGATAGTAGGGGCTGAACTCATTGCTTATGTCCCCAATGCAGCAGTAAAAGATATCTTCAGACAAACTGAGGTCACGGGCAAAAGATGCAAATGGATCAATCAGATACAAGAATTTAACATTGAGCTTAAAATTTCACAGGTTATCAAAGGACAAGGGCTGGCCAAACTCATGACAGGAACTGAAATTGAGGAGTCTGGTGTGAATCAGGTTGGATGGGAAGAAGCTAACTTCAGTATTGAAAGAACAACATGGTACACCGATATCGTATACTATCTCAAGCATTTGAGATGTCCAGATGGCATGACTGATAATCAGAAGAGAACTTTGAAGCTAAAATCAGCAAGATATGTAATTATCAATGGGGACCTATATTGGAAAAATAGAGATGGGATATTGTTATTATGTCTGGACAACTACCAGGCAGACAAAGTCCTTCATGAAATGCATGATGGGGTTTGTGGTGGCCATTTCTCGGCTAAGACTACAACACATAAAATATTGAGAGCTGGATATTATTGGCCATGTGTCTTCAATGATTCTTATAGATATGTCAGAAAGTGTGAAGCTTGTCAAAAGTTCTCAAACAAAACAAAGTACCAAGGATCACTCCCATTGAGACCAATGTTGACTGAGGAACCATTTCAACAGTGGGGAATAAACTTTATAGGGGAAATATCAGAGAAGTCCAGTGGAGGACACAGGTGGATATTGGTTGCTACAGACTATTTTACCAAATGGGTGGAGGCAATACCTACCAGACAGGCCACTAGCAAGGTGGTGATAAAATTCCTAATGGAGAACATTATTACTAGATTCGGTGTTCCTGCAAGGATCATCTCAAATAATGGCATGTCCTTCAGATCAGAGGAATTCAACACTTTTTGTGAAGAATATGGCATTAAGATATCACATTCTTCTCCTTACCACCCCCAGGGGAATGGGCAAGCTGAATCAAGCAACAAGAATATCCTAAAGATCATTAAAAAGATGTTGGGACAGAACAAAAAAGCATGGGATTCGAAGTTGAATCTTGCACTATGGGCAGACAGGATAACTGTGAAAAAATCCACAGGAAAGTCTCCATTTGAATTGGTTTATGGCAAAAGGGCCAGATTACCTTTGGATAATCTCTTGCCTGTACATAGATTTATGATTCAAGAAGAGATAGATGTTGAAGATCCATCACAAGAAAGGATAATGCAGTTAGTGGAACTTGATGAAGTCAGGGCAGAAGCTCAAAGGCAGAATATCAGGATTCAAAATCAAATGAAGAGGTTGTATGACAAGAGGACATCAAATAGAAAATTTTGTGTAGGAGACTGGGTTTTAATGTGGAATGCTAGGAGTCAAGACAAAGGCAAGCATGGTAAATTTGAAGCCTTGTGGATCGGCCCATATGTGATCATAGACAAAAAGGGGGAGGATTCTTATTTGCTTCAAAACGCGACAGGGGAGGTCCAAGAATTACCAATACATGGGCAGTTCTTAAAGAACTTCTTCTCCTGAAGCATTCTGTATCACCTGTACAGTAGATTAGGATCCATTTCCATTGTAAATACCATCTTATCTGCGCTAACCAGAGATTCTGGATTCTTGAAGACATATTCATTATGCCTCCATCCTTAGTCAGAGCCGCTGTTGAGCACTATTTTTGAAAATAAAAATATATAAAAAAAATATGTGTTTCCATAAGCATGAAGACTAATGGATATTTCGACCAGCAAACTGTATCGAGCACTGCAAAGAAAGTTTCATCGAAAGAGTGTTTTCATCAACACAAGCACTAAGCAAAGGTATTTCGGCAAAAGGTTACCTTCGATGAACGTAGAAAACCACTCATCGATACCCTAAGCTTCATCGAAAAAGTGAAAACAAAAGGCGAAAAGGCAAAAAGGTGATTTCGAAGAAATATCATTACCGAAGAAACTCAGAAGGCATTCATCGAAATACAAGTTTTCATCGATGAACATGACGTCGAGCAAAGGCAAAATTGTTTCATCGATAAAGAGATATCGATGAAAAGGGGATATCGATGAACATACATAGGCCTTCACCGAAGAAAGAAACTCACCGAAAAGAATGATTTCGATGGAGATTACATGTGACTTATCGAAAAAGGGGACTATCGATGAAAGAGTGATTTCGATGAGTCTTAAAAGCGGCTTCTCGACATAAGCTTTTTCACCGAAACAATAGTATCGAATAAAATGAGCTTTCGATGGAAGATTTAAACACTCGGCCGAAGGCAAGGGTTTCATCGATGACTTGAAATGTGCGCACTTTGAGCGAACTGTACTTCCCGCGAAAGAGTTAAAGGCCCAGTTGAAAAGTGTCACATCTGCAATAAAGTTTAAACACTTGAGTAGCCGTTATAGATGCAGAACATTAACTGTGCACAAGTTGCCCGCACGATTGCAGGAAGTACTGAGCAATGTCGATACCATGTCACCAGAGGAAAAGGCTGAGGGAAACGCGTATATGGACAATCATGTCAAACTCGAGGATACCTTGAGGAGAGACTTAAAAGAATTAGATGATGATAAACCCGTTGGAATGCCTTCCGTCTACAAGGAAGGAGAGGTGATATCCTTGGAGGATCTGTGAAAAGAACTCATCAGCATCAAGGATTGGGCCTTGTCAGAGATTGATCGGAGTAAGGATATGGCCCCTACTGTCAACCAGATAATATTCAAGTATCTATCGCTGGGGGATGAATTGAAGAAGCAAACTCCTCGAATCAAAACATTCAAAGACGATGATTACATTCATCATTTGGGGCTTTTAAATCTCTTTTTACTTAAGTTTAGAAATATCCAAAGTTAATGATTAATATTGTAAAGGGTCGTGTCTCTTTGTGAAGAGCTTTCATCCTCATATATATATGAGAATGCTTTTTGTAATGTAGGGGAGAGAGATATTAGATAAGATTAAGAGCGAAAGAACGACAGCCTGTAAGTCTTCTGTGTACGAACTATAATGGAATACAAATCTTGATCAATTGTTTCCCTGCATGTGTGTTGTGGATTATTTCATTTTCTTTTGGCAATCGTCTGTGATATTGTCTGATAAAGATAAGGTTATTCATGTTCTTAAGATCAAATCTATGCTTTATGTTATAATGTTGCAACAAAAGTTTTGCTTGCGAATTGTAATTGTTCCTTGCAAAGCTTAATTGACTGGTCCCTTAAGGGTAGGGTTAAATTCACTCAATCAGCATATAATACAAGCATTCATTTGGTTTTAACAGAAATAGTAACTGACAGGTTCATAAGGGATGAATTAAAAACTGTCTCGCAGATTCGCACCATAAGTCCTGAAGAAAATTGTAATGACTCTGCAACCCAATTAACAAAGAAGGCACTGGCTAAATTACAAATTACCCTCATCATTTCTTCATTTTGACAGCTATAGAAGTAATTAAGAAACATAAAGCAAACAATTATCATAACAACAATCTTGAACTCATCTGCTATATCTGCATTCAAGGAACTCATGCCATTTCAAGATCAGGAGATATCAGATTAGGATAACATATCTGCTATAAAAAGCACTGTTTATTGGAGACATTCAGTGAATAGGTATACCCGCCTAGGTCCTGCAGAGCCTAAAGTGAGAGAGTAAGCAACCAAACAGGTTCACTCTACATGTTGGCCAAGTCAATTGGAGGGTTTGACCATAGGGACTGGCATTTCCTTAGAACCTATCCAATCTGTTGATTTGAGACCCAACAGAATCTTTCCATAAATAAATGAAATATTATTACTAAATCTTTTACAAACGCCATAATCCATTGGCAAGATACATTTAAAACCGTACATTCCTTACAATATTCCAAGAATTATCCACCATCATAGCAGAGAAATAAGAATTTTCTTCCTTTCAGTACACCAAATTAACGCATTAAAAGGAGGTAAACAACAATTACCATAATCATCGACCAAAAATGACAATAAAACATGCCATAATGATCAATTTCCTTTACCAATCCATCTATTTCATAAACTTTTATTGAATCAAACTAGCTCAAAATATCAATTTCTATAACCAAATCAACTTTCATGAAATAAGAGCAACATAAATAACTCAATTGTTACACTTGCCAGGCATAAGAAAACCTTTCCAAAGACTATGTCCCATAACATAGCGACAAGTTAACACAATTTACTCCATGATACAAGCAATAACCATCCACAAAACTGGAATGCATAACAGAAAAGGCCACATGTGAGCATGTCTAATGCTCGGTCAAGATAACATGCACGATCAGCATCTCTATGCCTAATCTCAGAACTACAATATGATCATAAAAATCCAATATCTCACTCAAGGGCTTGATGGTTCTAGGCACACCATAGCGGTGCTACCTTCCATACAAGACCTTTGTGAATATCCCTTGTTGTGCAAGGTGGTTAGCCTCCAAGAGATAGTCACCACACATAGGTAGGTAGTGGATACTAGCTGCATCACAGCCTCACATACCTCCATCCTCAAGGTTCCTTGCGTCTACTTCCTCGTATACACTCATCCAAGCCCGTCTCCTATGTTCTTGGAGAGGAATTCACATTGCAACACAAGATCAGCATACGAAAACATCAAGTATAAACCAGTTTAGCCACCAAAGTACAGATGAATAAAGATAATAAATCCTCAATTCCAACAGTAAGGCAAGAAAATAATCCAAAATCTCAACACCAAATCAAAAGTGCAAAAGATCACAAGATCGTGGCTAAACCTTTACAGTCAAAGTAAAATGAATTGCTGATCCCACAAGGAAATAAATAAATAATTAACAGAAAATCACAATTGCACATTACATCACTACGTGACTAGTAGCTAGCCACCAACGAGGAAGGAAGGAACAATCATCTAGCTACCCTAGTAGCTCATCATATGGTGTGGCCAGTCACACATCCACATGGCATGGCAGTGTGCACCTCGACATCACCCCGCATCACGTCGTCACGTGGCATGGCTCTACCCAATACCTAGCGGTAGGCCGCATGGAAATGTCTACTACATCCCGCATCGTGTCTCAGCACGGCATGGAAATACTCCAAGCGGACAAGGCACGCAATGGATGTATCCCACATGGCAATGTGCCCCGCGGATAAGGCACGCACTGGTCACACTCCGCATAGCGATGTGTCTAGAAGGATACTCGCCATAAGCCAGAGGTATACATGGCTAAGGTCTACCCACAAGTCTACCAACACTGGTCAGTTGGCAACTTATGTAAGAACAATAACACGCCTCTCATGAAGACAAGGCAACCGATACTCCAATAGAATCCAACAATATGCTCAAAAACTGCCATCTATATGCTCAAATAAAGAAGAGGAATAGGCTGACACACATAAACCTATAAATAGGTTCATCAAAGGGAAAGTATCGAGTACACCTTGATATAGTTTAGTAGTACAACTATATCATTCCTCGAAGTAGAGAAGCTAAAGTCGCTTCGCGCCGACATTACTCGTACGCCAATCCATACTATTCAAGGAACGATCGCTTCGAATACTACCCCTTAACATACCGAGTTACCCACAACCCGAGGTTTGGTACTCAGCAGGGAAACAAATAAGCAACATTACATAAACAGTATGGTTTCCCATACTCATAAGCAACATATCCTCCATGGTTGATTACTTCACCAATCCATGGGCACACATAATAAGCACTGGTTTCTCACAATACACACAAATACACCAGCACCGGTTTAGTCACATTTACGAGGAATACTTTTCAGTACGCTAACATCTATTCAAGGAGATTCCAATTATGCTTTTTATATAAATAACTGAATCAAGTTTACTCTAGATGCAAGTACTAAATTATTAACAATTCACAATTATATAAGGAATTAACATCATTCATATAGCTTTCTCGAATCTCACTACACAGTCATAATTAAATTACTAGCTAAGCAAATTCATTTCTAAAGCTTAAGGCTTTCATCTATCACTATGAAGCCAAAAGCAACATATGATTTCACATGTTCCATAACATCCTATTTAAATCAATGCACTCTTTAATACCATTTCTAAAATTCTTATGATTAGGCAAAGAGAAGGGAAAGAGAGTTTGATAACCAACTATTTCCTACAAACAACGCAAGATCAAACAAGATCACGCTATAATATCACATTTCCAATAGTTATGGTTGCAACAGGAGGTTCTAGCTTTCCAAACCAAACAGAGATCAAGAGAAGCAATCTTTCAGGGAACACATTATTACTCTCTCGAAGCTACAATAACATGCTCTTTATAATACTTCTTCTACCAACCAAGCAGTTTCACATAATTCATCTATTCGCATAAAAATGCACCTTACTAAGGTAGAATTTAATCATGCTACTCCTACAAGATACACATGGAGAATTCTTTAAACATACACATACAGTTTTCTCCCATTCACCCAAAATAAATTTTAAACCCATAGCCCTTTAATAATCTAAACACATAAGCATCGTAAAGCTCATACAAGGGTTCAAGAAGTCACACCCTTTTTCTCTTTCCAACAAGAAGCTCAAATCAAAGATAATTACACATATCCTAAATTATTTTAATTTCCAGAAAGAGAGAGAGAAATGGTGATGATCGTTTAATTTTCTACAAAATAAGCATTCAATAATTGCCATACTAGTCCTTCAAGTGGACAACATTAAGCTAGATCATAATCTTAAACAAACACAATTCGCACTTTCAAGACAGGCACAGACCAATCCAAATGGGTTAGTCTAAAGAGTACAACACTCAATAAGGAAAGGTACATACGACTCTCTTTCCAAATAAGAGCAATCATAGACCCAGACATCAATAAGCACACAAGCTAAGCACTCAAACACCAACATTAAGAAGGCGAAACAAGGTGTGAACACACACGTTACACACCAGCTAAGGTCTGCTCAATCACTCACATGCAAAAGGAGGACAAGCATACTCATAAGGTCGATACACCTCACACAAATAGAGGGCACACGTGACACCAGAGATCCCAATGTTTGCAACATGGGCTCTGATACCAAATGTAATGCCCCGCCAGGAAACCCCGAAGGGATAAGCTAAAATAACAAGAATAGAGTGCAAATTTTTTTTTTTTTAAGTTACAACACATATGATGCAACAAGATATCAAAGATTCAGATTACATAGCCGAAGACTTCAACTAACTCCTAAAGAGTTTCCCAACGAGATTACTTAAATTCACGATTCACTTTACTCACACAATTAATCCAATAAGCTAATTATCTTAACAACAAGATAATTCATATTCAGGATAATTTCTTTAAGAAGAGGGAAATATAGATCACAAGCGAAGATTCATCAAAAGATCCATTCATAATTCCTCATTCAAGCTTTTCATTTAAAATTACCAACCATACATCTAACATTCTAATACACTAGGATTTCATCATAACATAAGAGATCTTACCAAGCATATTAAATTTCCTTAGCAACAACTGAGTATAATTCATTACTCTAAGATACATTATTCCATATTCCAACTTATTGCATTAAAAGGTCAATTTCACACATGCATTACGATAAACCGCATCTCAACCAATTATGCATTCGATCCACATGGCATTCCAGGAAGAAATGAATATAAGCATTAATAGTTAATTCCAATTATCCACTTAACCATTTTACATAAATTAATCATACATGATAAAGCTGAATAAAGGAAACATAAGAGAATACACCACATAACACCATAATGATCTCGGAGTTCACCCCTAAAGGGCTACATCTCCGGGTCTGCGCAACTGCAAGACCCCTCTGATAAATAATAAGGTTAAGAGTACAAGAGGTTACACCATACAATCCAGCCATCAAGGCGATACATAAACAATATACAAGCGACCACATCAGTCCATTAATACATAAACGATCCTTGAAAAGAACAGGATCCAGCTGAACATAATCAAAGCTAAAACAAAGGTCCAGAAGAGCATCCATAAAACTGAGCCATCACCACCCAAGGTCTAACATGAAACCGACACTCACAAGGGCAGCGACAAAGGACGACTCACAAAGGTACTCAAAACAGGACAAAACGACAACACACTAGCGAACGTAGGGACAAGTGTCATCACACAACCTGGTATGGTTACCATGGCAAGTCTTCATCGGTCCCGGCCCATACACTGGTAACCCTGGCAACCTAATCCAAACTTCCGGCCCATCCAAGCCTCATGTGGACCCACACATCCTCTCATGAAGACAAGGAAGATGGTTTTCCATTTCAGGCCTTCTCACAGCATGTCGAATCTATGATAGCATTCGTCCCATGTGTGAGGCACATTATCTTATTTACAATTTACATTCTAATCTACTTAGGTTATCACTTATTAGACTCACTTTCGACGGGTTACCCAGCGGCCACTTTGGGCGCGGCCCCCAATCGAAAGCCACTTTCCCATACGACACTAGACTAACTCAGACGAACTCAAACCAAGGAATACACATGGTCAGACGAACGGAGTTCAAGAAGAGAGAAACAATCATCCGGTCAACACGACTCAAGATAATCACTTACTGACGGTACTCTAATCTAGAGACCCGACCAACAACAGTCAACCACAATCCTCATTCGACTCACACACAAGTAGGATACGATCAAAACGACACTACCACAATGCAATAGTCAACTCGGAAATCGAGGACTGAAACAGGTACACCAAATCATTTCATACGACAGGGTCCTACTAACAAGCAAAACATGCCATTTCATAATTAAAGCGAATACAGCAATAAAACTCGCAAGGCAAGAATCAGAAAAGCAATATCTTCTCAAATTGATTTAATCATTACAAGTCGATCAAGTTTTCTACAAGATCTAAAACAGCTTACAGTTATCTACCTCATCAAGGGATAAGTTGTTCTTGGTTTTCTAACTCCTAAGGTTCAAAGCATCGAACAGGCTAATTAAGCCATAAAGAGTTTTTTAAACCAAATTCATATTAATCAAATTCAGACAACCATTAAACAATTAAAATAAGATATTTAATCTCCAATAGAACATCATTAACATACTGGGCTAAAACCAACCTCTACAGTTTCGTATTATTTCTCAAGCCCAAATGTATTTTTCGGATTACGGAAATATATAAATGTAGAAGGAGAATCTAAATGGAGATAATCATTTTCAAAATCCAAATCTTAATTCCCTACGCACGTATAGGAGAATCCAAAATGAACTGTTAATTAAAGAGTATATTTATTATTCCACGATAAATAAAATATACACAATTAACGACTAATAGTGCATCATAACCCAGTTAATTATTAGTTAATATATAATTATTAATCTCTATCAATAAAATATATCTCACTAATGATTAGTGTATTTGCACAAATTTTGAATTAATATCGATGAGTATAAATACACAACTTAATTTCCATTAATCTTATATATAATAATCATTAATCAAAGATTGGAAACCTAATCATTAAGCTAATATTCATTAACATGATATTAAGCCATATGCTTTTTTTTGAATACCAACAAAATACATTAATAAAAAACACGATTTAATAATCTACGTTATACAAAACGCATTTAACAAAACTATGTTCTTTGTTTTTAAAGAAAAACGTGTTCATCACAGTGAAAATGCGGCGGCCGTGCCCTAACCCTAGCCGAGGGAGAGGGCGGCGGCGCTCGCGGCGGTGCCACTCAACACGGCCAGGCGGCGGCGGCGCCCTGTGGTGCCCGCAGGTCCGCGGCGCCCTGTGGCCACCGCAGTGTGCCGCGGCCCGGGACTAAAGCACCAGCGAGGGTTTAAAGAAAACCAGGGGGGTACGAGCGGGGGAAAGGGGGGAGGAGCGGGTGGAGCTCCGCTCCCCGCCCTCCGACCCCAATCCAACGGTTAAACAATAAAAAAAACAATGATACGCCCAGTTGGAGTTAAATCGATAGGAGCCCCAAAACCCAGTTTAAAACAACTTGCCCGGCTCGGGTTTTTGATAATAGATTTGAAATATAAAATGCACAGCTCGATATCAATAAACACAAACGCCCAACACAAAGATTCATACTGAAATTTTGATTTACTATACATCCGGTTTAAACATATTGAGATTGTTATCACGTTTTCATGCTGGGTTTTCTCATTCTTTTCAAACGTCCAAGGGTTTCAAACACCCAAAAACAAAGAGGATTTAACCAACATCTCAAAACCAAAATCTCAAAACCAAAATTTCCAGCCAATTTAAAATGGACAATCACATTGATTTTCAATAACAAGTTCAGAACCCTACCTTAAAATGCAATCCTGGAATGGCTGAAGGAGAGCCCCAATCTCCAGCTCCCAAATCCTCCAATTTTCATTCCCAACCAAAATCTTCTCCAAATTTGTCTCCCCTTCCATTTTTCCCCAAATTCGGGTTATATGGAAGAGTTGACCCAAAAATCCCATTTTTGGAATAAAATTTCTTATTTAAAAATAATTCACAAAATTTAATTCCTTTCTCACAAACACAACAAATTAACTTGCCTTTTCAATTCAAAATTCGATTTCTCATTTAAACAAATTTAATCTTTCTAATTTAATAATCCAACAGAATACAATTAATCTATTGCGATAAAATATCAGACTTTCTCTTTCAACAGCATAAACAAAATGCATTAAATATTCGAAAACAGACATTTAATCAGATTTACTTCCAATTTAACATAGGCAATTCATTAACAACGAAAATCGCATAACGAATACCTGATTAATCTAATCCATTAATCTTCAATGCACAAACGCATAAATAAACAAGATAATTACTAAGGACTAATTAACCAATTTAACCATGCACACCAGGCACGCAAACCGAGAAGGTCAACCAAACAGACGACTCACAAACCCAAACAAGAAGGGGTCACCGACGACGACTGGCGATGCTCACTTGAGCACGACTAAGGTCAACTAGGGTCTTACGACCACCTAATCCAACTCTAAGGATTAAAAAGATATGCTCAAACCTACAAAACCAGGTGACGACGAACCTCGCACTCATGCGACTTCGTACCTGAAATCTCCTGCAACCAACGATCATACATGCATACTTATATAAAACTTAATGAATGCGTTAGCTCGATGAATACCATGAAATAAGAACACTAAACAACTAGAATAAAAATAGTGTGAGAACCACATCAATAGCTATGCGTAAAATCAACATTTGACTATAACATAATATTACGATTAACAAATCAAGATTAAACCAAGGTTAGAAGTAGATTAGGGTAGGGGTACTACAACACACAGGGTTTGATGACAATTCTAATCACATTGTGAAGAGGCATTGTTCATGGTTTATAGATCACTCATGTGAGCCAATTACCACATTTTGAAGATAATATTGTGGGTGTTGGCAAAATGGGGATAGTCAACTTGGGTTGTTTGATTCTAGATGATGATAAGAAAAATAAGTACCAATTTGATTTTTAAGATTTTATGACTAATTATGTTATTGTATTTTACATATCGATCTATAAGATAATTGAAGGATTCGTGAAGGATGAAACACTACAATATTATATCATTGTGAAGGCAAGGAAATTGGTGGATGAATAAAAGATATGCAAAGACTTCTATATCATAGTCCAAGAGTTGTAATGGTTCTAGTTGAACTATCATTGGATGGCTATCCAATGATGAAATGCTTGATTAAAATAAAATTTTATTTAATTTGGATGTATTCAACATTACACTCTTAAGAGGGCCACCAAAAAAATTAAAAAATATATTTTTGTTGAGAATCAACAATTTGCCGTAATAAGGATAAGTATTGGTTACGCTAGCCATTTCGCAAAAGCCACTTCGAATATGTTTCATGGTATTAGATATGTTCCCTCAATATTTCAACATTGCACACACTATCCTTCTAACCAAAGAAGAGGTTTTAGTCAAAGTGGTTCCCACCATGACATTTCTAAGTCTAAGTAAAGAAATGCAGTGTTACAGCTACGATATGATGCCTAATATTCGCTTAAAAAATTTCATGCTTCAAACTAATGTTACCTTCAATGAGAAACTATAGGCTTGAAAATTTTGGGAAAACATCCTTACTTGATGTCGTGTGTAAATCAAACAGGAAGATTTCAGCTATTGGGATCATTAACTACCATCATTTTATCCTATATAGTGTTGTTTTGGAAGAAATTTCAAGCCACATATGATTGTTGCAGAGTTACCAGATACCTGAAGATAACCTATCTGGGTTTATTTACATAAGAATCCATATTTCTGCCGTATCCAAATGACCAGATACAGGATCATTTGCCATAAAGACTGTATGGATATGAACCATTAGTGATAAGCAGTGGGTAAAAAAATAAAAAAAATAAATGATATTCCAATTTGATAACGAATTTTTTCCATGGCAGGCGGAACCTATAGTGTTTCACCGCAGAAAAATTGAAAATGCCAGTAATTTTTAGTCCTGAAATTTCCTGTACGTTAGCAAAATGAAGCAGATTATGGTGAGTGGTAAAAATTATTGGAAGGCAGAATGAATGCAGAAAACCAAACAACGATGAACGTAAAGCAGTAAAAAATATCCTGGAACGGTTCAGATGGTTTTTACCATCTTGCATTCCCTCTCCAAAAACCTGAAGCGTAGACGTCAAAAGGTAGCCGATTAACATAATACAATATACAACACTGATGTTGCTGTTGATGTACAGAGATTAATTAAATAAAGAAAAGCAAGAAAAATGATATAAGCCCACTCCGCAGCAGTTGTAGAGAAAGAGTTGAGAAACAGCATCTTCGTCACAAACGCCAACGCAACGAGTGTGTTGCACAGCTCGCAAATATCACAACTTGGGGGACCTGAGTGGACAAAACATCTAGTTTGCTGTCCCATCGCTTACAGAGGACATGACGGAAGGGCACCGACAGAAAATGGATCGAAATCGTCTTGCACTGTCTCTGTAGGGATGTGGACCGTTGATGGACAAAAACAACTCTTCCATCTCATATAAGATACGTCTTCGGTGTAATTAAGATAAGCCTTCAGCATAAATTATCCTAACCGTCTAATAGATGAAACAATCGTGTTGGGCGCATCGGAAAGTAGAAATATATATATAAAAAAGGAAATACACCATGTAAAGAAGCAGACAGTAAAAAAGCATGGACGCATCTTAGCTGGCGGAATTCCGAAAAGAAGAGATAAAGCAGTCATAAAAAATGTGAGCCCTTTCTTTCGATAAGGAAGGAAAATGGACATAGTGGACAGAGTGTGGAGGAAAAATATTACAAAACCCTACGAAGAAAAGATAAGGCAAATTTAGATGACGTCACTGGCAAGCAAATAAGTGCTCGTCAAAGCCGGTGGGTTAGGAGTCATATTAACGGCGTGTGCCTGGGCGGGTGGCCCTATAAATAAATTGACTATAACTATCTATCCAATCCAATTTCAGTTTGTGTGTGTTTTGAAAATTTGATATCGGAAAATGAACAGCATTGAAAGAGTAATGGACTTCATTAGTAATCAGAACCGTGTGATTACTAATGAAGTCCATGACTCTTTCAATGTTGTTCATTTTCAGATATCAAATTTGAAACTTGTTTCGAAAATGTAAGTGGGGTTAACCAGAAATCTATTCATTTTTATAGAATTTCAGTTTTTCGTTTGAAATTTGTAGGAGTAGATTTAAATTTTGAAGTGTCTAGTTGGTACTAATGGCTAGAATTTTTCATTATAGGTTCACATTTGGGGAAGAGTAGGCGATTTTTCCTTCTTCATGTGAAATGTTAGAATAAGTTTGAGAGGAGACATGCAGTGTTTCAAATAACAATGATATTACTTATTTGGGTTTACAGATGGTTTATAATATATAAGACTAATCTGTATTTCTAGCATACAGGAGGCATCCAACTATGTTTCAAATATGAGAGATACATATCTTAGTTTAAAAAATTTGAATTTGTGACTTTTCTTTCAAAATTACAAATTTTCTATCATTAAGATCTACTTATCATTATAATTTTCCATAAACCATCTAAACAAATCAAAACTTAGAATATATTGATCAATAAATTATCTTAAAAATTCCCCAGATTGCCCTAATGAAGCTATTCAAGCTTCTCGTAGACTAAAAAAGAAAAGAAGGGAGTGAAATGAAAATTGAAATAGAATCTTTTTATAGGCCGTTTATGTTCCTACATGTTGTAGCTTGTTAGGATATTCTGTTTACACTTATTATTATCTCTCAATGTGGTTTATTGTATTTAGAAATCAAGACTGGTGAGTTTTATTGTTTAACAGAATAACCATGCATTTGATGCCCTGAAAGAACCTGAAGATTTGAAAAACTGCAAGGTTGAGATGGACATTGAGAACCTAAATAAGAAGTTGAGCGAGAGGAAAAGTAAGATTGCTGAGCTGGAATGGTACATAAAAACAGTCTGTGAGGGCAACAGCCGTAGTTTCTACGATGTTTTCAGAGACCTAGACGAAAAGAAAGACTCGTGTGAATTTGATTAGGACATCTCTAAGAAATTTCTGGGATGACATAATTGATATGGTGAAGAATCATCAATTGCCAAATGACTTCTGATACCAAAACAATAAAAGTTAAATGGTTGATCATGTGGTTGCAACCTCCTATTTAATGATTGTAAGGGATATAAGTGTCTACCTTGCACTTTTAAATCACTTTACACATTTTTCATAAATACATATTTGCAATCCCCAAATCAAATCTTATTCTTATTTTGTCACCTCTATTTAATGTGCCTCGTTGTTTCTTTCTCTATGCTCATTCATCTGCTTGACCTTAATTACTCATTAATAATAATCAATCCAAGAAATATTCCACTAGCTCCCCACATGAGGATTTTCCTATTGATGCTCAATTAGTATCTTCTTGTTAAAAATACTTAGCAAGTTTTATTAGCAGAAGTTCATGTTGTCAAATTTATGTAGTTTCTAAAGTGGCAATGTATCTATCATTCAATCATGGGCTCTCAAACCTTTGTAGGGCCTGTGCACCTATCCATTAGGTCTCTAGGTTCCAACTTCCTCCACTACCTTTCTATAGTGTGTGCCACCCATTCTCCTTCTTGTTCCCTATCAAGTTATCTCTTCCACTCTTCAATTTTTTTCCTACTAGGCTTTGAGCCCATGGATAAACCTTGTACCTTATCATGATGTCCCTTAGTATGAACTCCACTTGACACTCTACCCCTCACATCCTCTCTTCATTGTAAGCTATATCTTTTGCTCATTTGGTGCAATCAATCAAGTGGAATTGTGACCTTGGAACCTAGTTCTAAGCTCTTTATTTCACTTTCCTTCTTGGTCCTTGTCTTCCCTTTTTCCCTCATTCTTCTATGTGTCAGCTACATTAGTTTCCCCACATATTATTTCTTTTTGAAACCATACAAAATAAAGGGGTGTCAAATATGCTAAGTAAAAAATATGTCAATTTCAATTGCTCATGAACTTTAGGAACCTCTAACAAGGTTCAAAAGTTGTTCATTCATCTAAAAAAAGGTAGGAAAAATTCTAAGTCTAAAATATTGGTGAGTTCTTGATCTTGTCAAAATATTGATAGATAAGAAATTTGGCATATGGTGTTTGGGAGTTCAATGGTTCAATAATTCTCCAAATATTTGACAAGAAAATATGGTTAAAATGTTAATGAGTTAAGGAAAGAAGGAAGTAAGGACAAGGTTTTTAGAAGTTCCAATGTTCCTAATCTTAAACGTTCAACATAGTTTGACAATAGGAACCAAAATCTCTAAAAATTACAAAAGTGATATGTTGTTGAGATGTTTTTGAATTCTTTGAACCCCACAAAACCTTAATAAGGTTCAAAAGTTATAAAAAAATCTAACAATATATCATGAGGTGAGGGATAGTAATAAAATTTGGAATGTAATTGAGTTTCGTTTTTACGAATTTGTTAAAGGTCCAATAATGGCATAAAGAAGTCAACTTCCCATATGAAAGTAAGAAATAGACAAACAAATCTAATTTTTTGGGGAACTAAAAAATTCTCAAACTCAAATATTCTAATACAAGAAGAAGAGAATTCACAATGTCAACATCTTAAATATCTTTTAAATTCACCAAACATATTTCATGGTTCAAAAGGGGTATAAAGTGATAATAAGTAAAGGAAATAATTATAAAGTCTAGTAGGCTCAAAATTCGTAGGTTGTAGACCCTTAGGATGAAGTCTCAAGTTCCTTATTTCTCTTACTATCCTAATTCTTAAGGCATTTATTCCTCTCATTCCATTCTCTCTTATTTCTAATTCTTCTTGTCCCTCCCTAGATTGTAAAGCCCCAAATAGGCTTGGGACATAGGATCTAGATCCTAAGGTACGTAGTTCTATCACCCTCCCTGTCCTTGTAACCCTTTCCTTCCTTTTCATAACTCTCTTCTCACCTCCCCTTTGATCTTGATTCTAATTCTCATTCTAGCTTCACATATTGACACATCTACACAACATCACTAAGGCTTAGAGCTCCTTATAGCTTCGTCCCTCTTAGACCTAAAATTCAAGAAAATGACCATCTCAATTCCAAAGATCTTCTCAAAGCACCACCTAGCTTTCTACCACTCCAAGATAATCCATCTACTTGAATGAATTCTCCTCATAGGTATAAATATACATTTTATAAGGGATTTCCCCATGCATTAGCACACCACTTCCTAGTTTACCATAAATGTGGATGATATTTAAAGATCATAGAGGAGAATGGCTCCATAATTTGTAGGTTAATATGATATCCAAGACAATAATTTTATGTGAAATTGAAGCAGGATGGATTCCCATAAAAGCATGGTCAATATTTGTTTGTGTATTAATTGAAGTCTTTTTAGGTTTAATATGAATTTCCACACTTTGCTCCTCTAATCATGTTTTTTTCAAAGTACCTCTGATCTTAAGAGCTCTTAAACCTAGGAAATTATAAGGATTATAAAGGCATCATTTTCATATGAATTTGGGGTATGGTTTAATGGAAGTAAGTGGAGAAGAGTATTTAGAGTCAAGTTGTAATTCTAAATAATTTAGTGGTTACCCAAGGATCCAAGGAAGGAACATAGCTATAAAATGTTGTGTTAGGTGACTTCTTGAATAAGATTTAGCCTCACTTGGTATAAATTTTTATATTTATTGGGTACTATATGCAGCAAAGAATAAGTGGAGTGATGATAACGAGGGATAAATGTTCAAGTCAATAAAAATGATAAATTTTAGAAGTGTAACAACCCACCAAAGAACCCTAGAGGATATGAGAAAAATGCACATAGAATATATAATTTTTTAATTTTTTAATTAATCAAGTGTGATCATACATAACATATATAAGGATAATTCTCAAAACAAGATTATGTTAAACTATCGATAATTGACAACACGCGTGTGAATGTCTAAATGATTGAAACTTGAAATAAACAAGGGGGAAGGTCTCATAAAAAAAACAAAAAAAAGTTCATTGAGGTGTATTAGATCACACAAGTATTGTAAATATGCTTTTGTATTGTCATTGATGTCAAATCTGTTGATCGGGATGAGCAACTTGGTTACAGTGTTCGGTCTAGATGTGGTCTAGTACAACACAATTACAATGGAGTAGCAATGTGATCATGTAGATGTGTGGAATCTCTTTGTGGTTGTAATATAAAGCTTATAATATTGTATCATGATTTTTCTAAAGCTTTGGCATTGGTTTCTTGGATCCATAGTTGGTGCTTAGGCAAGCATGAATATTTCAGTGTTGGCGTACAAGAATGCATTGCATTCCCATACCTACTAGTATTTTGGTGATGCAATTATTTAGTGTTTGTAGTGTTTTATGATTCTATCTTGGTAATTTGCAAATACTCTTACTAGTATGCATTGAAGGTTGTGTATTAAAGTTATGGCAGTGTTCTTTGAAAATTTGATCTTTTGCACCTGACCTATCATATTTTGGTTCATGCAATTTCATGTGGATCCATGAGTGATGATTTAGGATGGACTAGATGGTGTACCAACTTTTTGGGAAGCCTCACACATCTCATTTTCCCTTAGGTATTGCATTGGAAGTTTTTTTTAGACTGATAATGATTAATTTACACATTACACCTAATTAGGCTGACCTAATTGGTGTCCTTGAGGTTGCGATTGGTATATAGAGGATTAAATCATTGTGAAAAGATATTAAAAATTATTGCATTTTTTTGAGGTATATGTAATGCAATACAGTGGTCTAAAAGTGTTACAGAGCAATGATGAAGACAATTTTTTATATGTTTTGAATTGCAACCTATGATTAGCATTTCAGTGGATGTGGTTCCTTACTATTCAATTCTATTAATGTATCCTTATTTGATGTATTGTATCTTTCCCTGAAGAAGTGGTCTTTAGTGTTTGCAAGTCCATTTTGTATTTTTTCCTAAGGTTGTGCACCTTATCTTAATTATTCATCAGTAGTGGCAGTGAGATCCTTAGCCTCTGACCTAAAAATTATAATCAGGTTATCATTTAGTGAGATACTTCTCATCATGACTTTTCCCAATTTGGGTTTTCCACGTAAAAAACTTAGTGTTCTTGAGTGCTTGGTTTTGTACTTTTAGTCTTTTACTTTCATGCCTAAAGAATATGGAATGAAAGATAAGTAGAAAGGTTAATTCTAATTAATATTTTATATATGTTGATTCACCCTCCCCCTCTCAACATCTAGTGGTATTCAACAATTGGAATTTGAACAAGGTTCCTAAAGTAATAGCATAATAGTTGAAGTAGATCTAGGTTTTTGAACACTATGTTTGATTCTAATTTGGATCCTATGAAACAAAACGAATGAGATATTGATGTTGTGGTAGACATGGATGGAGAATTGAGGCATGCTTTAGCAGATCTATATGAAAGTAGAAACAAGTGGAAGAAAAGAGAAGACCACCTATCTAAGAAAGATACTTGATGAAGGGAGAAAGGCTATTGATGATCTTGAAAAAAAATCTACATCAAAAATATGAAGAATGTATCAAACTTGATGAAGAAGTGAATATCCCGAGGAAAGAGCTGAAAGAGGAAAAAGAAAAAATTGACAAAGGTACGAATCCTAAAGGTAGTGATGAAGTGATTTATGTGATGCTCAATGCTCAGAAGCAAAAAAAAGAAGTTGGAATTGTATTTGAAAATTTTGAAAGTTTTAAGAGTTTTAGTAAAGGAGACAAAGGAAAGGTAAAGGTCAAGAATGAATTGAAGGAATCTAAGAATTATGATTAATTATGTATTTCCTATATAAACACATTGAGATATATTCATCAAAGTAAATATCATAATGTGTCACAAACCTCCTTTATCACTTTTTGATTTAAGTACAATTCTATTATACTTTTGGTTTAGCTATTTAAAATGATTGAATAAATGTTATAAAAGAATAAAAATGAACACACACACACACACACACACACACTTGGAGAATATAATTATTTTTATTTTTATTTATTTTCCCACTCTCAATTATGCAACATGTTGTAGGAGGAATTAGAAGCTTCTAGAGGAATCTTCAAAGCTTGCATGTAACTCCCCCACTAAGTTTTTAATCAATTTGCATGAGTCCAATATTGGAAAAGAATCTTTTTTTTAAATTAAATTCTCTAGATAGTGGAATCGAGGGATTTTGGAAGACCTACTTCACATATACTGCATGGACCAATAGAAGAAATGGGAAGAGTACCTACCTCTGGTAGAATTTGCTTACAATAATACATATCAAACATCTTTGGGAATGGCATCTTTCGAAGCATTGTATGGTAGACCATGCCGAACACCTTTGAGCTGGGATAATCTTGAAGATAGAGTGATTGTTGGACCAGATATGTTGAAGGAGATGGAAAGGAAAACTAAGGAAATTAGGCAAAGATTGAAGGAAGCCTCAGATAGGTAGAAAAGTTATGCAGACAAAAACAGGACACCAAGGGAGTTTGAGGTGGGAGAGAAAGTCTTCTTAAGGGTTAGGCCACATAAGAGTTCCATAAGGTTTGGGAAAAAGACCAAGCTTGCACCTCGTTATGTTGGACCTTTTGAAATATTGGAAAGGATTAATCTAGTGCTTACTGGTTGGCCTTACCTCCCCAGTTGAGCCGAATCCATGATGTCTTCCATGTATCTCTTCTTAAAAAGTATGTACCTGATGAGAAACATATTTTGAATTGGGATGCTTTATAGGTCTAAGAAATGGGAGGAATAATGATAGAGCCATTCAAAATCTTGGAAAGGTGCCAGTGCGAATTCCGCAATAGAGAGGTTGATCAATGCAAAGTACAATGGAACCAGTATGATGAAAAGAATGCCACGTGGGAAAATACTAGGGAAATGCAGCAGTTGTTTCCTTTTTTGTTTTAAACTAAACATGAACTATAGACTCTTTTGGATAAATTCAATAAGTGCATCGGGACGATGCACAAATTAAGGGGGGGAGGATGTCACGACCCTCCTTTATCACTTTTTGATTTAACTACAATTCTATTATATTTTTGGTTAAGCTATTTAAAATGATTGAATAAATGTTATAAAAGAATAAAAATGAACGCACACACACACACTTGGAGAATATAATTATTTTTATTTTTATTTATTTTCCCACTCCCAATTATGGCACATGTTGTAGGAGGAATTAGAAGCTTCTAGAGGAATCTTCAAAGCTTGCATGTAACTCCCCCAGTAAGTTATTAATCAATTTGCATGAGTCCAATATTGGAAACGAATCTTTTTTTAATTAAATTCTCTAGATAGTGGAATTGAGGGATTTTTCTTATAAAATTGTATGCAAGTTTCAAAGAAGGGAGTTGATTATGTTTTGAAGAAAATTTCTCAAGTTTTTTTTTTTGTAGTAGGATCTTCTTTGGTAGTCTCATTTTCATGGCAAGATTTTTAAGTTATTGTTTGAAAGATTTCTCTCAAGTGGCAAGGAAGGATCTAAGGAGGATAACTAGAAGGTTGGAGAGGATTCAATATCAAACCTCGATAAGCGAGGTTCTTTCTTTGTCATCTCTCATTTACATATGAGAAATTTATATTATAAGAAAAAAATGGCTTCTAGAACTTCTTTCAAAAAATTTATTAGAGTGTAAATCTTTTTCTTCTTATTTAGGGATAAATATTGATAAAAGTATTTTCATATATTGCATGCAAAAGATAACTTTATTATTTATTTAATTCTCTTCAGATAATAGATATCAGATCTTGCTTGCATGTGAAAGATAGCTTTATTATTAGTTTAATTTTTATTTTTAGAAAATAAATATTAGATCTTGCTTGCATGTGAAAGATAGCTTTATTATTAGTTTAATTTTTATTTTTAGAAAATAAATATTAGATCTTGCTTGCATGTGAAAGATAGGCTTATTTTTATTTAAATTTCTTTAGAAAAATATATATATGATCTTGCTGTTTCTTTCCCCAAAGATTTTTTTTGATATAAAAAAAAAAATCATATTTTCCCTTATTTTAAATTTCTTCTTCTGAGATTTAAAACTCCTCTTTGTGTGATTATATGATATGAATCTTAATATTTATTATTCTCATCTCAAATTCATTTCTCTCGTTCTTTGAATGGAAATCTGAAAATAAGTCTCATTCTTTAAATAAATCTCTCTCTGTGAATGCTGGAAATAAACTCTCCCTATGAATGCTGGAAATCAACTCACTCTCTCTATGAATGAGGAAATAAATTCCTCTCTGTGAATGTGGAAATAAATTCCTCTCGGTGATTATTAGCTCCTGGAAAAATTTCTTTGATAGCTCTACATTTCTCAGCATAATCATCTCTGTGATAAATTGGTTATCTGTATATTGTTGAGACAAATTTATTTCTCTATATTATTTCATTCTCGTAATTAAATTCTTATTTCTTCTCATTAACATATCTTTTCCTTATGCATATATATATATATATATATATATATATATATATATATATATATATATATATATATATCCCTTATATTATCTAGCATGAAATAAAAAGAGAAGGAATAAAAACCCATATATATATATATATATATATATATATATATATATATATATATATATATATATATATAAAATTACACATTTATATTTCGCAAAAAAAAATAAAAAAATTCAAACTTAACGAAAAAAAAAAATGTTTTTGAATTGATGCGCAGCGTTACCGAAAAGGGTACGCATGTCGGTCAATGCATAGGGGGGGAAGGGCGGCAGTTTATTAAACCCCCGGGGAGTGGTACCCTCCACTACCCCCTGCGGTGACTAAGGCAGTGGCCGCAGAGGGAGTGGACCTGTACCCATGGGCCCCACTCCCCACTAACCCCATTATCTATTAAAAACAAGTTTTGGCTTATTAATATTTTTGTTAATTAAATATTTTTATATATATATTAAATTGCAATTTATAATTTGTTAATAATTGCTTATTTAAACTTTTTAGTTTAATTGTTATAAATTTTAAATTAGTAAAATTAAACTTAGGGAGTAAAATTTTAAGTTTAATTGTTATAAATTTTAAATTAGTAAATTCAAACTTAGGAAAACTTATAAGTAATTAGGATCATTGTATAGTGAATTTATAATTGCAAATTTATGTGTATAATTGAAATCTCTCAACCCATTGGAGATTTATTGGGTCACTTAGTCGATAATTTTCAGATTCATAATATTATGATTTGATCTAAAATTGCCCAAAGTCTAAACTAATTGTTTGAGTAATGCTATAATTAAATTGTTCTCGTGATAGAAGTAAACATTGCCTTATTTTGCATGTAAATGACACTAATGTTACATCATCGAAATTCTTATATATTAATTTGCATTCATGATCAAGTTACATTTCCATCATTTTCATGCAAATTACACGTTTGATACGTGAGTTCATAATCGTCATTATTGTGCAATCATATATTAATAGTTTAGTTGTAGAAGAATGGTAATTCAATCAAGTAGTAATTGAATGCCATCAAAGTAGTTATTTCAGTTTTGCAATTACATACATTCAATTGATAAATTGTTTCCAAGCATGATGTTTTTTTTGGCTTCTTAGTTAGAAAACTAAATAAAGGAAGATAGAAACCAAAACCTAGCAGCGTTCAGTATATATAGTGCCTATACGTCACACTTATGGGTAATGTCGTTGTGTTGAACTACTGCACTTAACACCTAATAAAGCTACATCAACAACATATGTGGCATCATCCCTATAAATAGTCGGGGGGTAATAAGGGACATTTGGAAGTTAAAATCCAAGGGGCAGCTAATCCTCCTTGGATCGATAATTTAATAAGATAATTCTAAAATGATATTTCATCCGCTGAGTTAAACCATAGTAAACTCCTATAGGGATGACGAGTGAAATGCTCTTATGAAATTGATTTAATCTCGAAGAATTGTTGTCGATTGACAATTGGTCAAGGGTGATGCTTATGATAAGAATTAGGATCTAGTTGTTTTAGGCCACAAGCAATAGGCCATCTTGAGCTTTTGCTTAAGCGCTACCACCATGGGTAGCAACTGTAGAGAAACTATCTAGGACATTGACCCTAGAAAAGGTTGCGTACCCACTAATCAGTTTACATCAAACCATAGAGTAGAAAATAGAACTACATACTTTACACCTTGATCCCATGCCGAAATGGGTATGTAGGTAGTCTTGGGATGGATTTGTCCCTAGTACTCAAGTGTTCGTGGGTGGGGTTTAGGCTTGGTAAGAAGAAGGATTAAGTAAGAATCCTAATTTGAAAGATAAGTATAATAAAAAGGAAAAAGTAATTCAATGCATACTCGGAAGGAATCCCGTATGGATTCGCTTGACTTCCCGAGGCTTTAAGCCATATTCTGAGGCGGAATTCAAGCTTGTATTATGTTATTTAATTACTCCTAATGACGGCGACCTTGGTGCACTCCTATTAGAAGAGTGTAGTACTTAGTGAGTGGCTCAGGACCTGAATGGTCCCGATGAGTCTACGTCTCTGGCTAGAGCACCTCCTATCCCGATTGGATAGATGCCTACCCCATATGGGTAGATGCCTATCTCGTATTGGATAGATGAAATCTTATGTCCCGTATGGACAGATACCTAACCCGTATGGTTAGATGCTCATCTCGGATGGATGAATGCCTAATCCAAATGGATGGATGCCTAGAGTATGCGATTGAATCAAACACAAATGATTAAAAAAAAAGAGAATGGTCAATTTTGTTGGGTCAATTAAGGTGGGTTATTACATGTGGTATCAGAGAAAAGGTTCAAATCTAGGCCTTGTGCTCACTTCAATTTACACAACTAAGGGAATGGTTTGCAATGATAGAAATTAAATTTGAAAATCTTAAAGCAAGAACTAACTACATAATTTAACTTTCAGGTAAAACCCTAGAATGGCTAGAGGAAGAGGAAGATGAAGAGGAAGGGGTAATGGAAGACGTACTACCACTAGGAGACAAAGGGAAGCTAACCATGAGGAATATCATGAAGAAAACCATGAGGAATACCATGAAGGGGATCAACATAACCCAGGAAATAATGAAGATGGGGTCGAGGCTATAATCAACCTTCTAACCGAACAGATAGATAAAATCAACTTCTTGGAACAGTCAATGCAGGACTTTAGGGCAAGGCAGAATGACATTGAGAATCGAAGTGGTACTGAAAATGGAAACCCTGGAAGCAATCAATGGAATGTGATGGGCAATGGAAAAGAAAGTAACATATTGGAACTCTCTAAGGAATTAAAGAAAATCACCCCTCCTAAGTTCGATGGGAGGCAAATTGGTGAAGGAGCTGAGAATTGGCTAAATGAAATGGAAAAGTATTTTAAACTAAGCGATTTTAGCGAAACAACCAAGGCCTTATGGGGTTCCTATCAACTCACAGGGGAGGCAGCTAGTTGGTGGAACAACACCAATGAGAAAAATGGGTATAGCAGGGATACGGTCACATGGGATCAATTTGTTCACCACTTCTGAAAAAGGTGGCTCCCTCAATTGTTCTTTGATGAGAAGGTGACAAAAATCCATAATCTATGTCAAGGACCCCTATCGGTCCAACAATATTGGGATAAGTTTGCTAAATTGCTTAAGTATGTACCTATGTACCAGAAAGATGAAGAAGGCCAAGCAAGGAAGTTCATTTTGGGACTAATTACCAACATTGGGGCAGAGGTCGACATGCACAGACCCAAAAACATGAACGAAGTGCTTGAAAAGTCCCTAAGGAAAGAGAGGAAGATTCAGACACTAGCAGGGCAGAACTATAATGGGAACCACTCCTTTAAAAGGAAGCAAGAATTCAAGGGGAACACTAACTTCAAAAAAAGTCAAAGGAATAATTCTTCCGAAAGAAGGCCACCCCCTAATCAATATCAGAGGAATGGAAATAATAATAATAACAGGGGAAATAATAACACAGGCAATTATAATAGGAATGACCACCAGAATAGGATAACTTATCCACCCAGGGCCAATGAAACAAGGAATGATCCCCCTAGGAGCCAAGGCATGAGGGGTCCTCTAGGTGGATGCTTCATGTGTGGGGAAAACCATTTTTCTAGAGAGTGTCTCAGGATGCAAGGTTAGATTAGGGCCAATCAACCCCAACAAGGGCCCCAACAAAGGATTCATGCAGTGGTTAGGAACCGAAGAGGAAGATGCCAGAATGTTCCCGTGGAAGCTACAGGTACACTATTTGAACAACCAATTGCAATCCTAATTGACATTGGGTCATATGAATGTTTCATCTCACCTGAATTAGTAAGCAAATATGCATTAAAAGTTAATCAAATGGAGTCATCATGGACGGTTCAATATGGGGATAAGGCAACTAGAAAAGTAACTAAGTGTTTTCCAAGGGCAAGGGTACAATTTCCTGAGTTTGAAACAAGGGTAGACCTCTATGTGGTACCCCTAGGATTATATGATGTAATTATTAGAATGAGTTGGTTAGCAGACCATCAAGCTAATGTAGATTGCTATAACAAAGTTGTTGAATGCTTGGATGATAAGGGGAAAAGGGTCAAAATCCAAGGAAAGTTTAACCCCATTAGTATAGAAACCATATCAGCCATGCAATTAAAGAAGGAAAGAAGAAGAGGAGGCCTAATTTATATGGTTGAAATTGATGAAGGAAAAGAGGAAAATATCCCAACCTTTGAAAATAACCCTTTCTTAAAAGAATTCAAGGATGTATTTCTAGAAGAATTACCCGACTTACCTCCTAAAAGGAAGTTTGACTTTTCTATTGATGTACTACCAAGAGTTGAACCAGTATCAAGGGCACCTTACCGAATGAACACAACTGAATTACAAGAGCTCAAGATGAAATTAGAGGAACTCTTAACTAAGGGATTAACAAGGCCAAGTGTATCACCATGGGGAGCATTAGTCTCATTCATTAAGAAGAAGGATGGAACCTTAAGACTATGCATCAACTATAGGATGTTGAACAAGGTCACAATAAAGAATAGGTATCCCTTACCTCGAATAGAGGATCTTTTTGACCAAATGAAAGGAGCAGCAGTTTTCTCGAAGATAGACCTCCGATCAGGATATCATCAACTCATAATTAAGGAGGAGGACATTCTGAAGATAGCTTTTAGGACTAGATATGGGCATTATGAATTCACAGTAGTTCCTTTTGGTGTAACCAATGCCCCAGCTGCATTTATGAACCTAATGAATAGTGTACTCCATGATTACTTGGACAAATTTTTTTTGGTATTTCTGGATGACATATTGATTTACTCTAGGAATGAGGAGGAGCATCTAGTATACCTACAAATTGTTTTGCAAAAATTAAGGGAACATAAGTTATATGGGAAACTGTCAAAATGTGCCTTCTTCGAGGGAAAGATTCACTACCTTGGGCATATAATATCAAAGGAAGGAATAGCAGTTGATCTAGATAAGATAAAGGCAATAGTAGATTGGTCGATCCCTAAAAATGTTTCAGAGGTAAGAAGCTTTATGGGGCTAGCAGGGTACTATAGGAGGTTTGTGGAAGGATTCTCTAAGATAGAAAACCCCATCACCTCATTATAGAGGAAGGGTAAAAGGTTTGTGTGGACAGAACAAAGTTATAAGACATTCCAAATCTTGAAGGGAAAACTAACTTCAGCACCCATTCTAAAAGTACTAGATCTGAATGGACACTTCATAGTCATAACTGACGCTTCTATCGAAGGCTTAGGAGGAGTACTTGTCCAAGATGAAAGGGTAGTAGCTTACGAATCCAGGAAGATGAAGACTCAGGAAGTTAATTATGCACCCCACGACTTGGAGTTAGTAGCAATTGTGCATGCCCTATAGAAATGGAGGCACTTCTTACTAGGGAAGCCCTTTGAGTTAAAGTCAGATAACCAAGGACTAAAGTACATCTTTACCCAACCCCACTTAAATGCCAGAAAAAGAAGGTGGTTAGAGTTTCTAAGTGAATATGATTTTGAAATTGAATACATCAAGGGGAAGGAAAATAGGGTGGCAGATGCTTTGAGTAGGAGGAGACACTTGATGACTATAGCAACATTCAAAACTTCTTTCAAAAGACAAGTAATGGATGAGCAGGAACATGACCCATGGTATGAGCAAGTCAAATTGACTTTAGAGTACGATCCAACCGATCCTAAGATTGAAGGGTATACATTAGACGAAGATGGGTTGCTCAGATACAATAATAGAATCTATATTCCTAATTCAAGAGACTTAAGGGAAGTAGTCTTGTCGAAGGCTCATAATGCACCTTATTCAGGGCACCCGGGAATTAACAAACTTTATATATACCTAAAGAAGGTTATACTTTTGGCAAGGGATGAAGAATGACATAGTCAAATGTGTGGCTAAATGTTTGGAGTGTCAAAGAGTAAAGGCAGAACATAGACATCCAGCTGGATTATTACAGTTACACGATGTACCTCAACACAAGTGGTAAGTTATTAGCATGCATTTTGTGCAAGGGTTGCCCACGTTACCTTCTAGGCATGATGCAATAATGGTGGTAATTGACAAACTCACTAAGGTGGCACACTTTATACCAAGGAACCTGACGGATGATACACCTACCTTGCCTAGGCGCTTTGTTAAGGAAATATTTAGGTTGCATGGAATGCCAGAGAAAATCATATCAGACAGAGATGCTAGATTCACTTCAAGGTTTTGGACAACTCTTCAAACAGCTTTGGGAACTCAACTAAATTTTAGCACTGCATATCATCCTGAAACCGACGGTAAAACAGAAAGGACAAATCAGATTTTGGAAGACCTACTTCGCATATATTGCATGGACCAACAAAAGAAATGGGAAGAGTACCTACCTCTGGTAGAATTTGCTTACAATAATACATATCAAACATCTTTGGGAATGGCACCTTTTGAAGCATTGTATGGTAGACCATGTCGAACACCTTTGAGTTGGGATAATCTTGAAGATAGACTAATTGTTGCACCAGATATGTTGAAGGAGATGGAAAGGAAAACTAAAGAAATTAGGCAAAGATTGAAGGAAGCCTCAGATAGCTAGAAAAGTTATGCAGACAAAAACATGACACCAAGGGAGTTTGAGGTGGGAGAGAAAGTCTTCTTAAGGGTTAGGCCACACAAGAGTTCCATAAGGTTTGGGAAAAATACCAAGCTTGCACCTTGTTATGTTGGACCTTTTGAAATATTGGAAAGGATTAATCTAGTTGCTTACCTGTTTGCCTTACCTCCCCAGTTGAGCCGAATCCATGATGTCTTCCATGTACCTCTTCTTAAAAAGTATGTACCTGATGAGAAAAATATTTTGAATTGGGCTGCTTTACAAGTCTAGGAAATGGGAGGAATAACGATAGAGCCATACAAAATCTTGGAGAGGCACCAGTGCCAATTGTGCAACAGAGAGGTTGATCAATGCAAAGTACAATGGAACCAGTATGATGAAAAGAATGCCACATGGGAAGATACTAGGGAAATGCAGCAATTGTTTCCTTTTTCGTTTTAAACTAATCATGAACTATAGACTCTTTTGGATAAATTCAATAAGTACATCAGGATGATGCACAAATTAACGGGGGGAGGATGTCACAAGCCTCCTTTATCACTTTTTGATTTAAGTACAGTCATTTTATATTTTTGGTTAAGCTATTTAAAATGATTGAATAAATGTTATAAAAGAATAAAAATGAACACACACACACACACTTGGAGAATATAATTATTTTTATTTTTATTTATTTTCCCACTCCCAATTATGGCACATGTTGTAGGAGGAATTAGAAGTTTCAAGAGGAATCTTCAAAGCTTGCATGTAACTCCCCTAGTAAGTTTTTAATCAATTTGCATGAGTCCAATATTGGAAAAGAATCTCTTTTTTTAATTAAATTCTCTAGATAGTGGAATTGAGAGATTTTTCTTATAAAATTGTATGCAAGTTTCAAAGAAGGGAGTTGATTATGTTTTGAAGAAAATTTCTCAAGTTTTTTTTTTTGTAGTAGGATCTTGTTTGGTAGTCTCATTTTCGCTACAGGATTTTTAAGTTATTGTTTGAAAGATTTCTCTCAAGTGGCAAGGAAGGATCTAAGGAGGATAAGTAGAAGGTTGGAGAGGATTCAACATCAAACCTCAATAAGCGAGGTTCTCTCTTTGTCATCTCTCATTTACATATGAGAAATTTATATTATAAAAAAAAATGGCTTCTAGAACTTCTTTCAAAAAATTTATTAGAGTGTAAATCTTTTTCTTCTTATTTAGGGATAAATATTGATAAAAGTATTTTCATATATTGCATGCAAAAGATAACTTTATTATTTATTTAATTCTCTTTAGAAAACATATATCAGATCTTGCTTGCATGTGAAAGATAGCTTTATTATTTGTTTAATTTTTATTTTTAGAGAAGAAATATTACATCTTGCTTGCATGTGAAAGATACCCTTATTTTTATTTAAATTTCTTTAGAAAAATATATATATGATCTTGCTTTTGCTTTCCCCAAAGATTTTTTTTGATATAAAAAAAAAAATCATATTTTCCCTTATTTTAAATTTCTTCTTCTGAGATTTAAAACTCCTCTTTGTGTGATTATATGATATCAATCTTAATCTTTATTATCCTCCTCTCGAATTCATTTCTCTGGCTCTTCGAATGGAAATCTGAAAATAAGTCTCATTCTTTAAATAAATCTCTCTTTGTGAATGATGGAAATAAACTCTCTCCCTATGAATGCTGGAAATAAACTCTCTCTCTCTGTGAATGAGGAAATAAATTCCTCTCTATGAATGTGGAAATGAATTCCTGTCGGTGAATATTAGCTCCTGGAAAATTTTCTTTGATAGCTCCGCATTTCTCAGCATAATCATCTCTGTGATAAATTGGTTATCTGTACATTTTTGAGACAAATTTATTTCTCTGTATTATTTCATTCTTGTAATTAAATTTTTATTTCTTCTCATTAACATTTCTTTTCCTTATGCATATATCTTATATATATTTTTTTCTCCCTTATATTATCTGGAATGAAAAAAAAGAGGAGTAAAAATTTATAATTACACATATAATTACACATTTATATTTTGCAAAAAAAATATATATTTCAAACTTAACGAAAAAAAAAATGTTTTTGAATTGATGCGTAGCGTTACCGAAAAGGGTACGCATGTCGGTCAGGGCATTGGGGGGGAAAGGCAGCGGTTTATTAAACCCCCGGGGAGTGGTACACTCCACTACCCCTTGTGGTTACTAATGCAGTGGCCGCAGAGGGAGTGGAGGGGACCATGGCTGTCCCCTCACCACTGCGGACCTGTACCCATGGGCCCCACTCCCCACTAACCACATTATTTATTAAAAACAAGTTTTGGCTTATTAATATTTTTGTTAATTAAATATTTTTATATATATATATTAAATTACAATTTATAATTTGTTAATAATTGCTTAGTTAAAATTTTTAGTTTAATTGTTATAAATTTTAAATTAGTAAAATTAAACTTAGGGAGTAAAATTTGAAGTTTAATTATTATAAATTTTAAATTAGTAAATTTAAACTTAGGAAGACTTATAAGTAATTAGGATCATTGTATAGTGAATTTATCATTGCAAATTTATGTGTATAATTGAAATCTCTCAACCCATTGGAGATTTATTGGGTTACTTAGTCAATTATTTTCAGATTCATAATATTATGATTTGATCCAAAATTGCCCAAAGTCTAAACTAATTTTTCAAGTAATACTATAATTAAATTATTCTCGTGATAGAAGTAAAAATTGCCTTATTTTGCATGTAAATGACACTAATGTTACATCATCAAAATTCTTATATATTAATTTGCATTCATGATCAAGTTATATTTCCATCATTTTCATGCAAATTACACGTTTGATACGTGAGTTCATAATCATCATTATCGTGCAATCATATATTAATAGTTTAGTTGTAGAAGAATGGTAATTCAATCAAGTAGTAATTGAATGCCATCGAAGTAGTTATTTATATTTTGCAATTACATACATTCAATTCATAAATTGTTTCCAAGCATGATGCTTTTTTTATCTTCTTAGTTAGATAACTAAATAAAGGAAGATGGAAACCAAAACCTAGCAGCGTTCGGTATATACAGTGCCTCTAGGTCATGCTTAAGGGTAATGTCATCGTGTTGAACTACTGCACTTAATGCCTAATAAAGCTGCATCAATGACGTCTCTGGCATCATCCCTATAAATCATCGGGGAGTAATAAGGTACATTTGGAAGTTAAAATCCAAGGGGCAGGTAATCCTCCTTGGATCGATAATTTAATAAGATTATTCTAAAATGATCTTTCATCAGCTGAGTTAAACCATAGTAAACTCCTATAGGGATGACGAGTGAAATGCTCTTATGAAATTGATTTAATGTCGAAGAATTGTTGTCGATTGACAATTGGTCAAGGGTGATGCTTATGATAAGAATTAGGATCTAGTTGTTTTAGGCCTCAAGCAATAGGCCATCTTGAGCCTTTTCTTAAGTGCTAGCACCGTGGGTAGCAATCACAGAGAAACTGTCTAGGACATTGACCCTAGAAAAGGTTGCGTGCCCACTAATCAGTTTACATCAAACCATAGAGTAGAAAATAGAAGTACATACTTTACACCTTGATCCCATGTCAAAACGGGTATATAGATAGTCTTTGGACGGAGTTGTCCCTAGTACTCAGGCATTCGTGGGTGGGGTCTAGGCTTGGTAAGAAGAAGGATTGAGTAAGAATCATATTTTGAAAGATAAGTATAATAAAAAGGAAAAAGTAATTCAATGCATACTCGGAAGGAATCCCGTATGGATTCGCTTGACTTCCCGAGGCTTTAAGCCAAATTCTGAGGTGGAAGTCAAGCTTGTATTATGTTATTTAATTACTCCTAAGGACGGCGACCTCGGTGCACTCCTATTAGAAGAGTGTAGTACTTAGTGAGTGGCTTAGGACCCAAATGGTCCCGATGAGTCTAAGTCTCTGGCCAAAGCACCTCCTATCCCGATTGGATAGATGCCTACCCCGTATGGGTAGATGCCTATCCTGTATTGGATAGATGAAATCTTATGTCCCGTATGGATAGATGCCTAACCCATATGGTTAGATGCTCATCCCGGATGGATGAATGCCTAATCCAAATGGATTGATGCCCAGAGTATGCGATTGAATCAAACACAAATCATTTAAAAAAAAGAAAAAAGAAAAGAATGGTCAATTTTGTTGGGTCAATTAAGGTGGGTTATTACATAATGTGCATGCCTTGGGTGTTCAATATAGATGTTAGTGGATCAAAATAAATATTTTGTCAATGTTGCATTCTACTTAGTATATACAATGTTTGTATGTCTATAGTAATTATAATGTAATAGATGCTCTTATAAGTCATGATAAGTAGCATGGGATGCTTGTTTCATTGCCACAACAAACAATAAATCGATAAAATGATGGATGCAGAATGTAATAGTTTTTATTTTCCCTTTCATCGCCTTATTATAAAAAGGCTTTTGTGTTAGTGAATTATAGAATAGGAAGACACATGTACTAGGGTTGTATCCATTTTGTATTATTAGCCAATCACCATATGCATATGTAATCTCAATATGACTTGGTTTCTATATGGTTTTCTATTCCTATATATAGTGTTGTTGACATAGTACTAACATCTTTGTGGGTTGTGTTTGTCATCATATTATTGTGAATCAAAAGAGGTCAGAGATCTCATCTTGATTGTGAGGATGAAATATTTCTATTATTATGATCACAAACTGTAGAGCTTCTAATTCTATTAATGTGATGGATCTGTGAGACCAAGGTATTGGTTTCAAGGAATATATTTAGATCTAGAAATATGTCATGAAATAGAAGTTTAACTTATTTAGTGCAATAATGTAATTTTCTAGCATAGAGTAGTTGTCATTGTGATTATTTGGAAGGTTATAAAGCTAACACTTCTAAATTAGAATTAATTGTTTAGTCATAGAAATACTTGGTGCTACAATTTGACATGGACATGTCATAGGAATATTAAGAAAAAAAAAATATGAATTAGTTTGATTATTTTATTATTTTATTTATGTTTAACAAAATTGTCAAATTAATAAAATATGTAAAGTGTTTTACTTTAATAATAAGTTACAAAATACATGAAAAGAAAGTTTTTTTTTCTTATAATGTGACAAAATTCACTTGCTCCTTTTACTCTATTTTTAAAAATATTTGTAAAAATGTCCCTTATTATCAAACCAATAAATTAAAAAAATCATTCAATTTTAATTAGATTTAATTATTCAAAAAATGAATCCTTCTCAATAATGAACTCAAAAAATGAATCCTTCTCAACAAAATTAGATTTAATTATTCAAGAAAAACTAACAATTTTAAAAAGTACATTTCATCATTTACCTATGAAGAATTGATCCATGGCAATCAAATTTATTTAATTACCATGAATGATTTTGTTATAATAAAACAAAAATATTTATGTTTGGAGGTTAACAACATAGATTGGTGATAATTTGGGTGTTCCTTTTAAGGACTTGAAAAATCCATTTTTTTGTTGAAATAAAACTTAAATATAAAGAGTGAATTTACATGTAAGTATGCTAGTAGTTGCGAAAGACTTTTGACTTAGAATTTTTAATTACTTTTGTATTTAATTTTGTCCTTCAAAATAATAAGTTTGAAGAAAATTGGGGAAATTTGGATATTTCATTTGTACCAATGCAATGACCTTTAAATATAAAGAGTGAATTTACACGTAAGATTAGAAAATAAAAGAGATTAACAATTTATATTGTATTAATTAATTATAATGAATCAATAGGCAATAGAAGAATTCAATAAAAAATGATGCTTAGTCATCAAATTTTCATATCTGCACAAAAAAAAGGAATTTATATAAATAAATTTATATTTATAATTTTAATACTAATATAATAGTAGTTATTGTTAAATTATAACCCTAAATGTAATATAACTATTAATGTCAGGGTTCAAGGTTAGTGTTCAATTTGATTTAGTATTAACTTTAGGGTACAATTTCATTTAGTGTTACAATTCGATCTAGTTTACCATTCATATAGGATTAGGGTTCACTTTGGTTTAGTGTTTATTTAAGATTAGGGTTCAATCTACTTTAGTGTTTAATTAGGACAAGGATAAAGATTTAATTTGGTTAATAGTTAGATTTTATTTAGGGTTTACGTTCAATTTAGTATAGGTTGAAGCTCGAGTTTGGTTTAGGGTAGAATTTGTTTTACAATTGAATTGAGTTTATTGTTCGATCATGGTTAAAAGGCTATTTTTTGGGTTAGGATTAAATTTGGTTTATGGTTAGTATTTAATTGGTAGAGTATTAATATTATGGTACAATTTGGGTTAGAGTCAAATTGTCAAAATTATAGATAAACTATTAGAATCAAATTATCAAAATTAAAGATAAATTATTAGGTTAATTGTTAGGGTTCAATTTGGTGCAAGGTTAGAGTTGTGGTTTAAAATTTTGTTACGGGTTTTTTTATGGCTCAATTTGGTTTTTTTGTTAGTGTTTAGTTTGGTTTGGTTTAGTCTTAAATTAGGTTAAGTTTAGCATTCAATTTGATTTAGAATAAAATACTAAATTAAGTTTACTATTTATATAATATTATAGTATTTAAATATTTTAATTGATGTAATTTAATTTAATTAATCCATTTAATTTAATTTAATTAATTGTATTTGATTTAGTTTATTTGATTTAATTATTAAGTTGTTAAATTATATTATTTAATTAATTTTATTTGTATAAGTTTAAGTTATTATAAAAAAGTATATTAATAATTTGATTTAGTTTAATTTAAGGTATAAAAAAGTTATACTTATAATATTTTTTTTTTACTAAAAATTGAGAAATCAAAATATAGAGAGTTTATAAAAAAACCATACTTATGATATTTTGTTATTTAATTTGGTAGAATATTCAATTAGGTTTATGATTAGGGTATAATCTAGGTTAGGGTTAGCATTTAATATTTGGAATAGGATTTAATTTATTTTATTTTTAGTTTTAGGATTAACAATTTGTTTAAGGGTTAGAATTACATTTGGTTTAGAGTTAGGGTAAGGATCCATTTTGGTTTAAGGTTAGGGTTATGGTTTAGGGTTGTGATTAAGGTTAAGGTTCAATTTGTTTAGTGTTAGGTAAGGATCCATTTTGGTTTAAGGTTAGGGTTATGGTTTAGGGTTGTGATTAAGATTGAGGTTCAATTTGTTTAATGTTGGCATTTAATTTGGTTTAATGTTCAATTAGGATTATGGTTCAAATTAAGTTTTTTTTCAATATTAAGGTTATGATTTGATATTGAGTTATGAATATGGTTTAAAGTTAAATATTAATCCTAACTTAATAAATATTGGGGTTGAATCTAGAAGTAAGAAAAATATTTATTATATTACTGTTACAAAATAAAATAATTATTCAATAAAAAGTATTGATAAAATATTTTAAATTAAAAAAAATTAACTAATTATTTACAAAGATAACATAACTATTTAATAAATAATAAAAAAATATTTATTGTCATAATCTTAGCTAATACAATAATTTAAATAAAAATAAAAATAAAAATAAATATTTGAGAAAGATTAATTAAAAAACATATATCTACATTTAAAATACTACTACATAATTTAAGTTTATGAATAGACAATTATAATTTAAATCTTGATGATCTCTTTAATATTCACAGATATAATTGGTGAAAAAAGCAATTCATTAATAACCAGTTAATAAAAATCGGGTGTAATCAAATGCAATCGTACAATAGTACTAGCAATATAAAATTATTTTGCAAATTATTTTAGACAATTAAATTAAAGAAAAACAATTTCACTTAAAAATCGTGGATCTTAATTATTCAAAAATTGAATAATTATTACTTAAAATTTGGTCCTAACTATTCAAAAATTGAATAATAATTAATGAAAATTCAGTCCAACCTATTGCAATAGTAATATAATATTATTTTGCAAATTATTTCAGTCAATTAAATTAATGAAAAACAATTTATGTAGTTTCAAAACTTAAAAATCATGAATGAAAAAATTCATAAATATAATTGTTGGAAAAACAATTGAATAATAACCCAAGCTTCTACAATGAGAGCACAAAGCTCAAAAATCCGTGTAAACTGTGCTCTAAAATCCGTGTAAACTTTTTCAACGCATCTGCATAAAGATCGGGTGTGTTAGAAATCTTAGCCATTAAAATTAATAATTTCGTTTAATAGGCATAAGCATTCTCTTTAAATTGAAATGAAGCCGCTTTCTTAGGTAGATAAGAATAATTGTTAATGGTTTAAGTAGATTAATGATAGTAATGTGTGTATAAAATCTCGGCCTGCCGTCACATCCGTTTGTTATAAAGCTTGAGTGTACATTGTAAAGTGCACTAATGAGCTCCAAAAAAGGCCTCCAATCTCGGTTTCATTTTTAAATCATATCTGTATATTAGAAGAGAGAGTGTACATTCTGAAGTCCACTAATAAACTTCAGCAAACATGCTATTATAAAGGTCAACGTAAATTCGAAGCTGCAGTTGTAAACTCCGTGAAACACGGTAACTCCACATTGTAAACTTCCTCAAATATCTGCAAGAGTTGCCTTACCTTTCATAGTAATTAAGCCGAATATGTTATTTTCTCACAGAATAGTATTGCATTGGAAAATGGATACAAGCTAAAAAAGCTTCGAATTTTACATTATACTTTTTTTAATTAAAACAGTATTCAAGTTTAGATACAGTGTGATGTTAAAACGCAATTAAGATTTACGAATCTTCTGCATAATTGAAGATAAACTTTACTTGGAAAAGTATCGCTCAGAACTAATGTTTCTGAGTTACCTCTGAAAACTATTTTTGTTGAAATTACTATAAAGTTCTGAATTTGCACCGTATTGTGTTTTCTTGCAGGCATTTTGAGGATAATGGAGTGCAGCATATAAATATTTATTTCTGATTTCGTTACTCCCAATCACCCTTAAACAGACATGTATAAATTCAATTCCATGTTCTAAGCCTTATCGTGGATTCTTTGTCGATATTGTTCTTTTTGGCTGAAAACTAATGTTTTAGAGTTTCCTCACAGAATTATATTTTTTGTTCAAATTATCATATAGTTCTTAATCTTTACCGTATTGTGTTTTCTTTGAGACATTTTGAAGATAATGGTGTGTAGCATATAAATATTTATTTGCGACTTTGTTACTCCCAATTACCATGAAAGGTACATGTATGAATTCATCTCCATATTCTGAACTTTTTCATGGATTCTGAGAACTAATGTTTTAGAGTTACCTCAGAAAACTATTATTTTGATTCAAATTATTATTTAGTTCTTCATCTTTACCGTATTGTATTGTGTTTTCTTGCAGGTATTTTGAAGATCATTTCAGCTTTTCTCCTTCTTCATAGCCTTCTTGCTCAGAGAACAACCATTCAAGTAAAAAGGTATGGTATTACATCATATAATTATTTGTTCACCTAAGCTGTACAAATGAATTTCATCCTACTTCTTACAATAATGGAATGAATGAAACGTTTTAAAAAGCCTCACCCACTTGCATAAAAGTTTGGATTTCTTTTATACGATTTCTATTTGCACACAGTGATAAAAAAATTTCACCAGTGCGTGACTTTAGTTTACAAAGGAGTTTTATTCGCTTATATGCTATGTGAGTCATATTAGTTGGAAAGTTCGCAATAAAATGTTTTCCTTTTTAAATTTGAGTTCTCATATGTACCTACTTCAGTCTATACTTCAGTCTATATTAAGCTACTAGGTTTTCTTTTAACAAGATGAATATATCTTCGTCTTTAACTCAGTCTCAGTCTCAGTCTCGAATGTCTTGCATTAGTGATCATTTCATTTAAGTGGAGATATTTTTTTACCAAGTGATAGAATGATATAAATTCGTCTTTTGTTGGATTGTTTATCTCTCCACTTTGGTTTAGTCATTTACAAGAAAATTTCATCTTCTCACGGGCTATTTTTTACCAAGGGAAAAAAAAATCACGCAGGAAGTTTAACTAAATGAAATTTTATTAATTAAACAATAAACTTTCACAATTTGAATTAAACGAAATTTAATTAAGTAAAAAAAATACTTCAATAACTTAAATCTAGTTAAATTTCATTTATTTAAATAAACTAATTTTAATAATTAAATAATAAAATAAATCAATTAAAATAATTATACTATATACTGAATAACTTCTATTTTAAAAAATTCAATTAATTTAGTGAAAATAATTAAAATTTTTACTTTATTAAATTAAATAAAATCATTTTTTTTAGATAAGCGGGTTGCTTTGGCTTTCGCAGTGGATTCATTTGTGGAAGGCAAACAGAAACGGAAATATCCTACGCAAAGATCAGAAACGGAAAAACCTGCGCAAGGATCAGAAAGGGCACAAAGATTTCCACCGATCTGAAACGGAAGACAACCGCCACAAAGGTTCCTGGCGATCAGAAACAGAAACCAAACCGTTTCCTGTATCTTAAGTTTAAGAGGATGGCGCTCTAGGGTGCCTGCGTATGGCTGGATTCTGCATAGGGTTCCCCCCTGTGTGTGCGGTGGCTTTCTTTTTGAGTCTTATCTGCCCTCTCTTCCTCTGCTATTTGCTTTTATTTCGTGTGCCCTCGTGCGTTGTGTTTGTTTCATTTTTCTGCAGTTGCGAGTTTTGAATGCTAATACGAACGTTTTGATGGGTGAAAATCGAGTGGATGAGTATTAACTGGTTCCTTCTAAAGCAAAGTTCGACCGGGTAAGTGGGGTTCATTCTGGGTGCCATGGCAGAGACGACGAAAGAGGTAAGGACCCCCTCTCGACCCCTTATACTTTGGCTATCTCTCCTAATGAATCTATGTCCAAAGCTTTAGATATAGAATGTCGTAGGTTGCAAGATATTGTGATCTTCTTTGTTGTTTCTGATGTTGATAAATGCCCGGCTAGGAAATTTCTTGAAGATTGGATGAAAAATGTATGGAGTAATAGACTAGGGTTTAAATTCTCCTTCTATAGAATGATACAAAAAGGGTTGTTTACTGTTTTCTTCCATGATCATAAATGTCAAGTGGGGGTTCTTAAGAGACAGTTGTGGGCTGTGGGAAAACCATATTTAGGGTCTTCATATAGTCTTTTGATGCAATTAATCAAGAATTATTGGCTCTCTCTTGCCCTCGTTGGCTGTTGATTAAAAACCTTCCTCCATTCCTCTGTAATTTTATTCCACAGTTGCTTGAATCTATCGGTCGAGTGATCTGAGTTGATCACTCGTCGAATTTGATTCCTTATCTGGACGCCAGAGTCGTAGTCTCTATCAATCCGGGTGTTGATATTCCAAGATTCATTGAGATTAAACTTAAAGAGGACTCTTTCACTTGTGTTATCGAAACCCTAGGTGGCATTAATTCGTGTTTTCTGTGTAGAAAAGAGGGTCATATTAGAAGGCTCTGCCCTATTATTGTGGCCAAAAGGAAAAGTGTTAAAAATGCTCCCGAATCAAACCCTAAGCCTGTCGATGGTGTTCCCGCCAAGGTAGTTGGTGTTTCCGATCGGTCCGCCTCTATGTTAGACAAATTGAATTCTATTAGTTCTGCTATTAACAAAGTTGTTGCTAACTCCCCCATTATTCAATCTGATGGTCTCCATGGCTGTAATATTGCACCTAATTTTGAAACCCGTAATGCGGCCCCACCTCCTGATTTGGTTATCTCTGTCGCTCTCTCAGAAATGGGGGGACACAAGGACTCTGGTTTGCAGGTATAAATCAGAAAGAAAAAGAGATCTAAGAGGAAGAACGCCCAACAGTTGGCCTTGGAAAAATTAGGGCCAAAGGGCAGGAGATTCCAATCTTTTCCAAGACCCCCTCTAATGTTGATGCTTTCAGACCTCTGCCTAAGGTTCCTCTCAATTTTGGTTCTAATTTGAATTCTAATGTTAAATCTATCATTAAACCCTTTGCAGGGATTGACCAAGGCGATTATGATTTGAGAGGGAGAGAAGCTACTTCCTCCTCTCCCCATTTTCTTCACTCTGATCCTTCTCAATTGAAGTCAATGTCAATTTTGCCAGACCCAACCCAATTATAGGTTGGTGGTTGGAAATTGCCCCCCTCTCTCTCAAACCGCCTTATCCTCTGATTTAGTCCCCACTAAATCCGAAGTCTTTTTGAATGATGACAGTGTCTCTTATGAAGTCATCCCGGTTGATCCAATCATTAACAATGGTATTTCTAATTACCCTTCTGAGGTAGATCATTTGGAGGTTAACAACATTGAGGATGCCCCCTCTTTAGACTTCTAGGAATCTGAGTTGGATGCCGAGTTAATCTCCAACTATTTGATTACTAGTGGGGAGGGATTTAGAGATAAAGATAACCTAGATGCAAATAACTTTGAGGATGAAGGCATCATTAGAAGAGAGGCAAGCCTCTTGGTTCTAAGAACAAGCACTCTCCGCTTTACAAGAAATTTTATCAAAAGAATAGCTTCCCAAAGTGTTCTGACAGCTTTAATGCTACCAAGGACGATAACTAAATATTCCTGACCATGAAATGCTTATCTTGGAATATCTGTGGGTTGGAGTCCCGTGATAGAAAGTATATTTTGAGAAGTATGGTCAGTCAATAGAGGGATTTAGATTTTCTTTTTCTAGAGGGATGCCCTAAAGTTTTTTACTAGGCATGAGAAAGGTAGAGGGGGGCCTACTATTCTCATTAATCCCAAGAGGAGTGAGTCGATCATTTGTTTAGGGATCTCCCCCTACAATAGGGTTGTATGGGTTACCTTCAAGAATGGTGACTCTTCCTTTGGGATCTGCATTGTATATGCCCCTAATGATTATAGAGAAAGATCAAAACTTTGGCAATGGCTTTTTGACTTCCCGGATATTCCTTGGATTTTTGGGGGTGATTTTAATATGATTGAACACAAGGAGGATAAGCTAGGAGGTTCAAATGTTGAATGAAAAGGGGGTGAGAAAATTCATAGGGAAAGGTTGAAAGGCAGCGAGAGATTATTTGACCCTTTGGATGGCTTAAAACTTTCTTTCAAAGGAATTTTGTTTACTTGGTGCAACTACCAAAGAAGTGAGAGAAGAATCTACTCTAGGATGGACATATTTTATGCTAATTAAGATGCTTTTTACTTCACCTCAGAAAAACAAGGATCTCATGTTGTTGTTCACCCTTCCTCCCTTTCGGATCATCATCCCATTTTGGCTAATATCACTCTCTGTTGCTCTGGTCAGAATAGATGCAGAGGTGGTGGAAAGTTCATTTTAAACAATGTTGCTGGAGGATAAAAACACTTTGGTTGTGATTCATATTGTGAGACTATTCAATAGATGGAATTCCCAAACTAGCTCCAATATTGTGAGATGGAATACTCAGGTTTCTAGCTAGCAAAAGGTGCTTGGTACTATTGGGAAAAAGAAGGCCAAAGATGCTAGGCATATGGAGTATGTCCTTTCTTCTAACTTAATTAGTGCTGAAGAGGACATACAAAAATATCACAATAATCCTCAACTCACTCAATTGGTAGTTGTTGCTAGAGATAAGCTTAAGCAATTGCAATATGATAAAGCTATGGGAGCTAGAATAAGGGCTAGGATGCAATGGCTATCCAATGGTGACAAAGGATCTAAATTTTTCTTCAACATGCTAAAAAAAAAGCATTCTAAGGAGAAAATTGATAAATTATGGGTGGAGGACAGAGAGGTCTCTAATGCTGATGATATTTTGCATGAGTTTCTTGCCCTCTACAAGTTGTTTTTTCTCCTCTGAGGAGTCAAATCTTTCTAGTATTGTGAGGGACAAATGTCAATCGATTATCCCTAAGATTTTATATCTCGATGAGAGGCAGGCTCTTGGTAGACCTATTTCGGTAGAAGAAGTCAAAATATCCATCAACTCTATGGATAATGATAAATCCCCTGGTCTAGATGGGCTTACTATTGAGTTCTATAAGGCATATATAGACTAGATTGCTGATGATTTGTTGGAGGTCTATAAAGAAGCCATTGTAACAGGTTCTCTAGGAACTAAGATTAACAAGGGCCTTATCAAACTCATCCTTAAAGAAGGGGACAAATCCTTGATAAAGAATTGGAGGCCTATTACATTACTTAATGTATCCTACAAAATTTTAGCAAAGTTGCTAGCTAGAAGATTGCAGAATATCCTTCCCAGATTTATTTGTGCAACTCAAACTGGTTTTTTTAAAGGTAGATATATTTTGGAGACATTTATTACTAGTTGGGAGGCTATGGAGTGGGCAAGGCTTTTGAATCAAAAGGTGGCCATGTTTTTATTGGACATTGAGAAGGCATACGACATAATTGAGTGAATGTTTATCTTCATGATGCTTGAAGCCTTTGGTTTTCTTGAGGTATTCTTCCATTGGGTTCAAGTCCTCCTTGTGGAATCCCATGCTTAGATTGAAGTTAATGGAGTTACCTCCCAACCCTTTAAGCTTGGTAGATCAATTAGGAGATGATGTTCTCTTGCTCCTACTCTTTTTGTGATTGCTTCTGATGCTTTGTTCTATCTTCTTAGAGGCAAATCCCTTTCTCCTAAAGTAAAAGGTATTTCCATACCAGAAATTTGAATTGCTTAACATCCATTTTTCTGATGATACAACTCTCTTCCTGGAGCTTTTCTGTGATAATATGGCTTCTTTATCTGCCAAACTTACCTCTTTTTTGTGAATCTTTAGGGGAAAATATTTCCCAAGGCAAATCTGCCTTGCTTAGCTGGGTTGAAAGGCCTTTGGATTGTCTCTCTTCCTTTGGTTTCCAATGGGGAGGACCCAATACAATTCATAGATACCCCAGGATTCGTTTTGATGTCTCTCTGACTCTCAAAGATATGTGGATGTGTATTAAGGGAATATTGAAACTAAGTTAAGAAAGTGGAAAAACCACTATCTCTCTTACTGGCAGAATTGAAGTTTGTTGAGATTTTGCCAAGATCAAGAGCTCAATGAAAAGTACAATAGAGAGACAAAATATTGATAGAAATAAGTTGTATTCTATCAAGATGAAAATACTAATCAACTGCATCATCAAACATTACATACAATGAATATGAGCCTGCTTATATAGGCAAGGCTATATGGATATGTGAGCACACAAACATGACATGTGGCTCAATAAGAAACAAGGGCAGGTAGGAAATAGTTGTGGGTAGGTAGGAGAAATAATAAAATATTCCACATGAGGTGGATCACCCACTGAATGTGGAATGTAACAACAAGATAAGTCCACAGAAGGTGAAAATTCTCCTACACACACTATCTCAATATGGCACAAACTACCAAGTGTCTTATACCCAAACTACTATGAAATGCATTACCTAAGTAAACTTAAGTAAGGTGTAATAATATCCAACATGAATAATTAATTACACCAACACCCCCCCTTAAGTGCAACTTAAGGGAATGCACTTAAGCCTACAATGCAACTAAGCAATGCAAGATGGATCCTGACTACTAGGCCATGTTAGGTACCCATGTATAAATGAAAATGCATGCAAACCAATGCAATGAAATCTCTCACAAAGCGGGGAAAGAGAGAAAAACCCAATGGGAAAAAACCCTCCCCCAAAAGAGAGATGAAAACTAGATACAAAGAACTCTCATAGAAGTATGTGAAAGACAAAACCCCAGGTGAGGAAAAAGTCCCCCCCATATGAGAGAAGAAGAGAAGCTATCTAGGCAAGTATTTGTGGGTTTGTCTAGATTCTTAGGCTTTATGCACTTGTGAACTTAGATTATACCTCGATGTATTTCAGTTTTTATCTTATAGTAATAAATAAATAAATAAAATCAATTCTAATAAAGTAAATACTATATTCTATTTAATGTAGTTTAATTACATAATTTAAATTTAAAAATTAAGTTAATTGAATGAAAAAATCAAACAATATACTTTACTAAATTATATTAAATCATTTAAAAAAAAATTAATTAAACATTATACTTTAAATTAAACTAATTTAAATGAAAGTAACATAAGCATATTGAATTGAAGTGAAATTAATTAAACAATATAATTGAATATCTTAATGAAAAGTGTTGATAATTACATTAAACTAATTTAAATTTAAAAATTAAATTAATTGAATGAAAAAATCAAACAATATACTTTAGTAAATTAAATTAAATCATTTAAAAAAAAATTAATTAAACATTATAGTTTAAATTAAACTAATTTAAATCAAAGTAACATAAGCATATTCAATTGAAGTGAAATTAATTAAATAATATAATTGAATATCTTAATGAAAAGTTTTGATAGTTACTTAATTAAATTTAATTAAATAAATTAAATTAAAATAAATTCATTAAATTAAATTCAATACATGAAATGAAATTACATAATTGAAATTTTAGTAAGTAAAATTAAATAATTGAATTAAATTAAATTAAATAACATAATTCAATTAAATAAAAAAATTTAATCAAATGAAAATAAAATAAGTAAATTAAATGGAAAAAATTAACTTAATAAAAATAATAATGATTAAATACCTTAATTAAATTAAAGTAAGCAAATTAAGTAGTGGGAATTTCAACAATTTTCCATTCACTCCAAGGGATGAGAAAATTAGGAAAAATTGGCAAACAAAATTGTCTCATCATCCCCCCCTTCTATGGTTCAGGAGCAAACAAAACTGTAAATCTTAGGAAAATTTGCAGACAGTCTCCTCTAACCAAATGGTGGTTTAAACTTAACTTTGTTGGGGCTTCGAGAGGTAACCCAGGAATTGCAGGGATAGAGGGCATGATTCATTTGTTGGATGGATCAGTGGTAGCAAGATTCTCAAAACCTATAGGGATTTCCTCTAATAATGAGGTAGAATTAGAGCCACTTCCTGAAAGCCTCTTACTTTGCAAAGATTTAGGTATCAAGAAGTTGGAAATTGAAGGGGACTCTGCGATAACTATTAATTCTTTAAGATTAGTCAAGACCCCGAACTAGTGATTGAACAACCTGGTGTAGACACTTAAAAATAATTATTTTTAATTATTTTTAATTCCTCACATAATTAATTAATTAATTATGTTAATTCAAATTCTCCTCAATATTAATTAAATATAATTGATATTCTCACTATAGTATGTGACTGATTTATTTAATAAATCAATCCCTTTCTTTATTCTTCTAAAAATTGAATTCTCACAAATCTCCCTCTTAGCTAATTAATTTCAATTAATTAGTTAACCCACATGCTTCTTACAAACCATCTTCTTAATTCATCATTAACCTAATAAAGTCTTCTAGAAACTCCCTAAACTCACTTAACCTTATACTTCTAATTTTTAATTCCCTCCACTCATTCTCTCTCCTAGTCAAATCCTCCTACAAATCCTAATCCCACCTAACATTTCCTCTAATCCCCCTCCTAATGAGTTGCTAATGGCTAATCATCATGATTAGCCATGAAGTCAATTCCTTGTTTTTTCCATCCAACCACTAGCTTTTAAGGCTCTTTTCCTAGGTGAATGTGAGATCTTCAAAATCTCACAATCCTCTAGGCATCCTCTCTCCCAAGGAATTTTTAAATCCTTCTTATTCCTCCAATCCCCATTATTATCCCTTTTTGGAGAATTTTAAATTCCTCCTCCCCATTCTTCAAGGAATGTCACATCCCTTGCCCTTCTCAAGGCACATTAGGAAGTCTTCCCAATGCACTTTGCTCTTCTCAAGGTACCTTGGGAAGTCTTCCCAATGTACCCTAAGGAGTGTGGAGACAAGAAATGACTTTAAGGCATATCTCTTAGTCTCCACACCCTCTCTTGGGCCTTGCGGGATCTCACAAGCAATCCTAGCCATCCATTTTTCCTCTCCTCTTCCTATAAATTGAGGATGCCATCGCTTCATTTTTCATCTCCAAGTTCAGTAATCTTATGGTGCCCTTTTGAGCCTAGGAAAATCATTTTAGCATCCTTATCATGTCAAAATCATCCTACATTCACACTTAATCATCTCATTTCCATCATCCTCCAAGATCCATCTCATTTGTGCACAACATTGGAGAGCCATCCACATCAAGCAA